>NW_009724470.1:0-8041 GCF_000703405.1 Apaloderma vittatum
GCTTGTTTATTGATCCGTAGTGCATCGTAGCTCTGAGAGCGCAGCCACGATCGCTCCGTGAGGAGCGCCCGCGGGGGTGCACCTTGGTAGAAAGTGAGACTGAAGCAGAGGGAGCGTTCTTGGCGGTGACAGATGCTGACTGGCAGGTGAAAAGATTTCCTGATTTGGTCTGCGTGAGGGATGAGCGAACTTCTGGCTTCCTCCTGTTGGTTTTGTTGTGAAGGGTCGTCTTATAGTGTCTTACCTGTTGCTGGCTCTGCCTTGATAGAGCCGGTTGTCTCTAGCCACACTAAGGATGGCATTTCTGGGAGCCCACCCGTCATTCGGGCAGCTGTGCTTCTTTTTGAACAGATTATTCTCTTTAGTTTGCATCCTGAAGTCAAGTTAACCAATGCGAAAAAGTGACAGTCCAACATGATCATCAAACATTAGTGTATGAAAATGAGGCAAACATTTTGTACGTCCTTTTTTTTTGTGCAAGTTGCCTGAAAAGCCCATCAGAATGGGTAATAATTGTGCAAACATATTTAATATTCACAATCCAACTCAGTGTGCCCTCTTCTTCCTGGGGACCTGCTGTGAGAGCATTCTTCTGAACGTGAGCAAGTTGTCCACAAACACTGGAGGCTCTTACTTCATCCTTAAAGAAGAGAGAAAAATCATTCTCACCATAGCTCAGAGTCTAATCAAAGTCTAATAGTTGCAGAAGCTTAAAGAAAACTGCAGATGGGATGAAGCCTTGTTAACCTTGTAGTGAATTGTTTCCACTTACCATTTAAGAGGAGGAAACAGAGTAATTAGATGGTATTAAAACTAACAGCAACGAGGTTTACTTTTAATAATGACAAGTGAAAAAAAAACAAACCAAGAAGTGGCTCTGTCCTGTGAACTTCTCTATATTTTTGTGAGAAATTTTAAGAACAAACAAGTGGACAAGTGGACAAGTTTTTTACCATGATCCAAATTATAACTGTGGCACAGTAGAGAGCTGTGACTACTGTAGGTGACTACTGGAATATTAACACAGTAGTGTGCAACTTGTGAGGAATAATAGGCAGGAGGAGAAGAAGAGGTGTTCTTCCCCTCTGCTCTGCCCTGGTGAGACCACACCTGGAATCCTGTGTCCAGTTTTGGGCTCCCCAGTTCAAGACAAGACAGGGACCTACTGGAGAGAGTCCAATGGAGAGCTACGAGGATGATTCGGGGACTTGAACATCTCTCCTACGAAGAGAGACTGAGAGAAGTGGGGCTGTTTAGCCTTGAAAGGAGATGGCTGAGAGTGGATCTTACTGATGTATACAAATATCTGAGGGGTGGGTGTCAAGAGGAAGGGGACAATCTCTTCTCAGTGGTGCCCAGTAATAGAATGAGAAATAATGGGTTTAAGTTAGAACATGGGAAGTTCCACCTCATCATGAGGAGAAACTTCTTCCTTGTGCGGGTGCGGGAGCCCTGGCCCAGGCTGCCCAGAGAGGGTGTGGAGTCTCCTGCTCTGGAGACTTTCCAACCCACCTGGACGCGTTCCTGTGGGGCTGCCCTGGGTGACCCTGCTCTGGCAGGGGGGCTGGACTAGGTGATCTTTCGAGGTCCCTTCCAACCTCTGACATTCTGTGATTCTGTGATTCTGTGTCATGGATCTGTGTGCTTGCATCGAGAGTGTAGGAGGATCTCTTCTAAGCAGTCTGAGTGATTGTTAAAAGAGAAGCAAACTGGCAACTACCGTCCACGTTCCAGGCTGCCTGGCAGTAAAACCAGGCAGAACCATCCAGTGCACAGCAGTGGGAGATCAGACCTGCCCAGGTATCCCTCATTATGGGAGTACTGGCAGTACAGGAAATTTGTGGAATGTGTTACTGACTTTTTTTTTGTACAGAAGATGATGACAACTACAGGAGGGAAAGCTCTGCTAGACCTGATTGTAGCTGACAGGTATAGCTTTTTGAGTATGTCAGTGCAAAGGCAGTTTGGATGGTAGTGGTTGTTAGTCTGTGATCCTTTGTCCAATGTTTCTATTCTGCTGGTTTATGCTTCTCCTAAGCAAATACAGATTTCACTAAACTCATTGAATTGATAGCCAGCGTCTCACAGGAGAAAAGCCTGGAGAAAACAGTGTGTGTGCCTTGAGAAAGGAAAGAATATAAACAATCTTAACTTCAAGCTCTAGAAAAATTCTGGAATGCATAAACCATCTGCTAGGGTGTGGAAAGCAACAGGGTTACTATTTGTCTCCCAGATGGATTTGTCAAGGCCTAATACAATTTCTTCTGCCACAGGATAACAACTTCTGTAGGAAGGGAAGAAGAATAAGAAATCGTATGTACTGGGGATCTTTAAGAACAGCTCTTAGACAGGTCAGTCTGCTTATCACGAGCGAACAGTTTAGAGGATTTTTCAAGTTCCTTTCCAGACTGTTCTTCTGATTCTGTGATTATGAATCTTCACCCAAAGCCCACTGAAATGATTAATTAACTCATCTTTGAATTATGCTCTGTAGCAGATAAAAAAGAAAATGGAAAAAAATCTTCCTTCCATACTAAAGCTGAATGCTACCCCAGTGTTTTCAGGTTGCCTTGGCAAGTGGCCAAGTAGAGGAGCCCTAACAATGTCTGGTGAGGGGCTGGCTAACTCACTGCATTTCACTGATCGGCACAGCCTAGGACCGCTGCGAAATGGTTGCCCCCTTGATTTTTGCATCAGGTATCCCCGGTATCTTTGCCTGGGACCCATGACATATGAGGTTATTCGGTTATTCCCCTCTCCCCATACACATGCAGAGCAGCATTGCAACCTCATTGCACGTCTCAGAGAGTTGGATAATTACCAGTCTCTCATGACCAGAGTTTTCACCCCTCTTTCCATCTGGAACTGTATAGGCCAGCTCTGACCTACGCGGGTCATTTACCAGTGTAATGTATAGTATCTGAGGGACCAGTTTATCTAATTCTGTGCAAGGTCCAGGCCTTTGGCCTTCTCAGACAGCTGCAGAAACAATGATCAACTGGGATCTGATTTCCTCAGCTTTTAACACCAGTTCCATGGTTTATGTCATCTTTGTCACTCTTTTCAGGTTCATACAGGTCCTTGCTAATTTGGGGTTAGTGATGCCAACAGGTCCTGTGATGAAACAGATATGTGACTAAGGCTCATAGTAAGTAAATTGTCAAAGTAAGATCTTTGCCAATATTTTATTTTATCCCATATTAAAGTCTTAACCTTTTACATCAAGGTTGCATGGGGATTAAACACATGCAAAAAATGGACACCTTGTTCCTTTCCTGCTTATCCTGGCAGATTTGTCTGTAGCATCTTGCCAGCACCTCGTGCTGACAAGACACAGTGCAGTAAGCACCCTTCTACACACAAGAGTGCAGTAAGCACCGCTCTGTTCATAAGGCCAAGCAGTACCTGGACAATGTATTATCACATGAGTATTTAAACACAACCTTGCGAGAAGCGTCTAAAGGGAGTTTGCTCCTCAGCAACTGGTTGGAGGGTGTCACCCTTGCACATATATGAGTGTTGGGCTGTCACTTCAAAAGAGCTGAGGGAAACATTCTGTAAAGTAACCTGTTGTGGTCAGGTAGGCAGTTACCCTACAGAACCCAAACCATCATTATTGCAGAGCTGCAGTTCCTTTCTGTTGAATCCCATGAAGACAGAGTTTGCACTCTCCCTCTGGAGTGAACCATCTTCCTCTGCTTTTATTCTTGGAGGTAAACGCTGTTCTGCCTGATGTGCATTGAAATAAGACAGCTGTATGCAAGGTGATCAGGCATCAGGTTTGCATTGCCTGTTTCATCATTATTCCGTCCGCAGGGACCTTGTGTGGTTTTGACTGCTACGCTGAGGATTACTATCCAAAGAAAGCAACTGCTTTTACAGCTGTTGTAGCAACTGTCTCCTTCTCGCTACGTTACAGACAGCCTGATCAGTATAGCTGTGTACGTTTCCTCCCCACACTGCCCCCACCCCTGTTCCTGGAATATTGCCTTACTTTGTTTTTCATCTTTGTTTCATCATTCATGAGTCTGGATCCTCTAGTCCTTGCAGAACAGATTACAATCCTACTACCTCTGATGGAAGATATTACCACCAAACCTCATATTCTTGAAATTCCTTGGAGCTATTGCAGTTCATCTTCTTCATATTGCTTTCAGGCTGTGAAGGACCTGGTACAGTGCCTGACTGTTTTTCAGCTAACACATTAAGAACTCATTCAGCAGGTTTGGACACAGGGCAGGTCACATCTGTGTTATGCCTTATCCTAGATTGTGTGAGAGATGCACGCAGGATCCTCTGTGAAAGAAGAAATCCACTCACCATGCTGATGCTGTTTCCTTTTTAGTTGTTTCTCTCTTTGGTGACAGAAGGGTCCCTACAGTATCCGCAGGAGGATAGTTTCAGTTTCTTCTGTTTTAATCAACAGGACAGTCCTTTCCATTACCGGGGAGCCTTTCTGAACCAACTGAGAGCAAAAATCATTAGTTTCCCTATGAAATGGTGGTATATTACTGAAATGGTGGTGTATTAAAGGAAGTAGCAGTTCCAGTGATGCACTAGACATTTCTTCTCTACATCTGCGACCGCCACAGCCAGTGAAGAGTGGGTTTGACTAAGCAAATATTTTGTTTACAGTATATGCCGAGTTCAACAGGCCACAAAGATGATCCAGGGGCTGAAGCACCTCTGCTATGAGGACAGGCTGAGGGAACTGGGATTGTTCAGCCTTGAAAAGAGAAGACTCCCCGGGGACCTTTTAACCGCCTTCCGATACCTGAAGGGAACCTACAGGAAGGCTGGAGAGTGACTTTTTACAAGAGTGTCCACCAACAGGATAAAGGGAAATGGATTTAAGTTAAAGGAGAACAGTTTTAGATTGGATCTTAGGAAAAAAATCTTCAGTCTGAGGGTGGCAAGGCTCTGGAATAAATTGTCCAGAGAACATGTGGATGCCACCTCCCTTGAGATGTTCAAGGCTGGGTTGGATGAGGCCTTGAGAAACCTGGTCTAATTGACAGGCATCCCGCCCACGGCAGGGGTGTTGGATTAGGTGATCTCTAAGATCCCTTCCAACCTGGGCCATTCTCTTCTATTCTACTCAGTTGTACCTTATTTTGCGTAGTACTAATCTTATTATGATTATAACACACTGGTGCTTCTGCTGCTTTTTTCAGAATTTGATCACTGCAACCTTTCTTGAGTCAAACCCGGAGTGTGTCACTGCTCAGTGCAGGAGATTCTGAGGCTCAGACAGCATCCACTGGATCATTTGTAAGCAGTACCATCGGAGAGCTACCGCAGGAGGCAGCAAACACTTCCCTGCCTGGGCTAATATTTACAGCGCCACACTGCTCTTTGCAGGGCTAGAGAGAGACAGCAGGCACTCACCGCTCATATCAACACCTGTACTCTACAGAAATATTAACCTAATGCAAACAGCCCAGCAGAAGTTAATGTCTATATTCACAGAAAGCCAAATAAAAACTTATTTCATTTCCTAGCATGAGTGCTAGTGCCCGAAACAGCTCTGGCTGCTCGTTGCCAAAGGTTTGACATCCACAGTAGCTACCCATAGTTTTCTGCTTCGGTACCTGTGGTATATGGCCGCTTCTGGCTCAGACAGTTTTATTCTTTTGCTCCTATGAATAAAGCATTCAAAGCTCTTCTTGCATCTTAGTACCAGTGTGGTTCACAGCAGGAAGATCAGAGACATTTAGATGTCTGGGTACGTACAAAGTCATATGGCTTAACGGATAGATTATATCTTTGGTGAGGATGACTGCAAGTCATCCTACAGGAAAAAGGAACTAGTAATTTTATAGTCACAGTAGTTTAGGGAGAGCAACTGACATGCTGAACAACAGAGCTTGATTCCAGAGGGACTCTGAAAAACGAGAGGACTGGATCAGCAAGCACCTTGTGAAGTTCTTGAAAGAAAGTGCAGTTCTGTAACAAGGCAGTGACTCTGGGGACCAGCTGGCTGAGGAGCCCTACAGCTGCTTTCTGTGATGAAATGGACTGGGCTTCCATTCATTCGAGCTGTGAGATAGGGGGCTCCAAGGCACATTAGGCAGTAAAGATCAGTGGTCCCCCCCTGCTGCCACCTTCACTGCCTTTCAGTGGTGTGGAAAACAGACCTGGAGGCAGAAGGCTGCAGCTGCTTGCAGTTATTTTTTATTTTAATCACTCCTGAGCAGTTTATCCTCTTTGCTTGTAAAAGAGATGGGCACATGGCAGGGCTGCCACACACAGGCTGTTTACTTTACATCTTATCAGCAGCTTTCCGTGCTTTAGAGGCTACCAGGAAAGACCCATGTGTGAGCCGCTCCCACATGGCAGGACTTTGGACCACAGCCTAGAGCTGCTCTGTCCAGATGGATGGGGCTTTCACTACTAATTCTGCCCCTGGCAACAAGGTTTCTAGGATTTCCAATTTCTTTGTCTGTCTTCAGAAAACCCTCTCTTCCCTCCTATCCCTGCTGTTCTTTTGAAGCATCCAGGAAAGAACTTGCATTAAGAGCCATGAGCAAGATATTGCTGACAGTCCAGGAGGATAACTCACTGCACTCATAGAGAGATTTTAACTGAGGATTTTATACAGAGGTGAAGGCCAGTAAGCATAAATGTAAGGAGAGACTCCACATGCCACACACAGTTGTGCTCCAGAGCACTAGGGCTGTCTGGCTAACAGGTGAGAAGGTAAGGCTTGCCCCTGAAATTTTGCATGCAAGCAAATGGGTAAAGATGTCCAAGGTTGTTTTTTGTTTTAGTAGGAGTATATAGACACTGTTGTGGTGTTGCATTTTTGTTTTGTTTTGTTTTTTTTTAATTAATTTAATTAACCCAAGCTGAAGTGAAGCTATGCCAATAGCTGAGGCACGGTTGTAGGTACGCTCATCCACCTCTTTTACTCCAGCAATCTAGATGATTTAATGAGAAAATAGGGGATATACTAGCTAGATCCCCAAGGCTCTGCTCACTCATCGGCTGCGCAGTTTGTGAGGCAGGATAGCTGAGAGTAACACAAAGGAATCACAGAATCACAGAACGCGTTGGGCTGGAAGGGGCCATTAGAGCTCATCTAGTCCCACTCCCTCAGTGAGCAGGGGCACCTTGAACTGCATCAGGTTGCTCAGAGCCCCATCCAGCCTGGCCTTGAATGTCTCCAGGGATGGGGCCTCCACCACCTCTCTGGGCACCCTGTGCTGGTGTCTCATCACCCTCTTGGTAAAGAACTTTTCCCTAATATCTGGTCTAAATCCGCTCAGATCCACCTCAAAACCATCGCGGCGCGGCGGGAGCGCCCCCTGCGGGGCCAGGGTCGCGCCCGCATTTCTCTCCATTAGCTGGGAAGGAGAGCACAAAAACTCGTGATTCTGAGGCTTTTACAGAGGCAAAGCTGGATCTCGCGTGGAAGCTGGCTGTAGGCAGCAGAGGTGTGTATCGCCCTAGGCTGTGGGATGTGCCTCTTTCGGTCAGACTCTCCCGGAGAGCCCACGGAGTTTCCAGGGAATGCAGTAACCAGGAAGAGCTGCAACAGAAGCAGGGGCAGACGCTGTGCTCAGTGCTGGTCATGCTGATTTAAATTTTATTGTTTTCGAAGTTTCCTTGTGCATGTGCTTGCTGTGCTTTTCTGAGGAAACATGTGATCTGGGACTTGTGGAAGCTACAGTCACGACATGCAAAGGTGGGTCCCAGGGCATCGGGGTGATGTGGGAGCAGAATATGAAAAGGGCTGTTTTACTGTACTGTTTGTATGGAGAGAAGTTAGACTGGCAGTGCCTGGAGCAGCCCAGAGCAGAGGAGGCAAAAGAATGATGGGTGTGTATGATGCACTGATAGTCTGCTGATTTCCTTCCCCACCGCCATCCTGGAGGTCATGGGAGAGGGGGAAAAGCCTGCTTGTTGGACAGGAGTTGGTTTGCTGACTAGACAACTACTTGTAAGTCAAGGCCTTACTTTCTAATTAGAAGACTGACTTGAGCAAGTACCCACTGGAGCAGAAATCTGCTCCTTCACAGGGGACCATGGCGAGGACCGG
>NW_009724471.1:0-32954 GCF_000703405.1 Apaloderma vittatum
AGCCTGGGCCATTCTAGGATTCTATGATTTTTAGACTGGGTGAGCTGTATTTACTTCAGCTCCTTCAAAGCCTCTTTGACAGTAATTCTGCATTGCTACATAATTTACTCGTACTTTGATCCAAATGTTACAGCAGTCGATGGCTGGATGACACTCTTCAAAGAACAAAATTCAACAGCAGGACAGATTTCCGTATTCCAGCTATTCTGACTATCCCAGAAACTTGTAAGACAAATGGTTAATTGAAGTTTGCTGCTTAAGGCTTGCAGGTTTTTCCCTAGAAAAATGATGTTTTTCATCATTCATCTATCAGTTACAAACCAAAGGACGTGTGAGGAGAGCTAGAAGCACAGGCATTTCTGATGCTGGTTTTCCCTGGTGTTCAATTCAATGAACTTCTTACAGTTTGTGAGATTTAACACCTGTAGTATTGATGAAAATGGATTATGAACTATGAACATTTCTGGCAGAGGGTCCATAGCCAACTCCAAGCTACACCCAGCCTTCCTCTTAACATAGACAGAGCTAACTATGTGAGAAAATGGAATTAAATGGGAGATTTTTTTGAAATCAGTTGTGAGCTCCAGTTAGGCAGTTTCTCAGGGCAGGAAAATTGCCTTTTGTCCTCCTCTCTGCAGAATAATACTTGTTACAGAGCTGAGTTCACAGCAGAGGAAAGCAGAAGGAGCCCTTTTGATAGCTCTCTCTTCCAAAGTTTCATGACATCAGTTTCATAACAGTAGTGTAACTTTCATCTGAGCCAATAAAATAGAATTATTTTATTTTCCTTTAACAAGCATTTATTGTACTGAATGTACTGTATGAGTGTAGGCTCCTTGAGTGGAGTATGGAAGTGGTAAGGAAAAGAAATGTTTGATATTCACATTTCTTTTTCATGAGTGGGTTTTATTTGATGGTTATGTAGTCTGAATCTCAGTGACTCACTGAGATTTAGAAGACTGGAGGACATGTCAGCACAGAATGCTTCTAAGTTGTAAAATGTTGAAGTGGGGTTGGTGAACCTGTTTTGCCTAATTTTGAGCTTGCTCAACCGTGGGTTCAGATGTATGGCAAATACTGTTTGGTTCCTAAGGACAGAATTCAGAATAAAAATAATTAAAAAAAAAAAGACAAGCAGAGAAGTGATGTGATGGGAAAGCAGCCTTGAAGGGGTTTCCTTGTGGAGTGTATAAAGGTGAGTGAATTTGCATTTGTGTTGGGTAGGATTTGCGCAGCGAGGAAAGAACTAGGATGTACAGTGGGGTGTGCGCTGCTTTCCTGGGAGTTCGGGCACACAGGAGGGGAGGGATTTGGAGAGGGGGACTGTCTCCTTTCCTCCGAGTTATTTTCAAAAGCCAGTGCATTGCCTACGTCTTCAAAGACTCCTGGAGAGCCAGCAAACCCTCCACCTCTTTGGATTGATCAGCTTCTCTTTATAGCCTGAGCAGAAATGAGTGAAAGAAAAAAGAAGTTTGGCAGCTGGATCAGCAGTAGGTTTCTTTACCAACATGAACTGAGATCCAGCTGTTGGGTATCTGCTGGGTGTTTAGCCCACTGTTACGTTAAGGAAAGGTGCCAGATTGAAGTTTATCAGCCTCCTAGAGGGCATTTTGGAGCGGCGCAGTCTTTGATGGGCAGGTAGCTGGTTTCTGTTAGGTTCAAGTCTCAAAGGATTAATTTCAGATCTTTCTAAAACAGAACATTTAACGTACAGGAGATGTATTTTGCAAAACTTACGTGTTTGCTCTGTAAATTTACACATGCTTAAAAATTTAGTTTTTGGAGGAAGGCGAACACGCTTTAGAAAAGCTTTAGTGGATATGGTTTTTCCTAGTTAGGAACAATTATTCTTGAGTGTAATGACCTGACCACAGTTCCTCAAAGGCCCAATCACGAGTTTTTCATCAAGAGCGGAGGGTTTTGCCACTCTACTTGTAAAAAGCATCCTCTATTTAATGCAGAACCTTTATTTTCTGTTAGTTAACACACCTTGCCTCACTAATGGTACCAGATTTAATCTGTTAGGAATTTCAGAAAAGTAATTCCAAAGCAGTTTTAGATGAAATCCTTTATCTGGCTTAATTCATTTACTGTATAGAATTATGCCAACTATCTTGTTTGTGGTATTACAGCACCATTCCTAACTGATAACCTTTTATTTCTTTTTTTCTCCCTAATATATAGAGTGCTGTTCCAGTCCCAATACTGTCAAAATGTCCAGCAGGGGTGGAAAGAAGAAGTCAACCAAGACTTCCCGCTCCACAAAGGCTGGGGTCATCTTTCCTGTCGGACGAATGCTACGTTACATTAAGAAAGGCCACCCGAAGTACAGAATTGGTGTTGGTGCTCCAGTGTACATGGCTGCTGTGCTGGAATATCTGACTGGTAGGTTTTGCTGAACAACGTGGAATAGCAGAAATGAAAGTAATAATACAAACTGAATTTGCACAGAGGGGGGAAAAAGACACCCTCTGATTTATAGGTGACTATAAAGGTTATAGCTCAGGGAAGCACGATGTTGACTGCAAATCTGAACCCAAATCAAGGTACCCCCAGCCCTGCCTCACAGCTTTGATGGCTTTTGTGAATTCTGGTGCTGGATTTGCTTTGACCTGTTGTAAAAACTTCGTCCACATAGTAGGAATCCTTCCAACTGCCTAACATCGATGTGTACAGGCTGAGCCCACAGTGTTGCAGTCCTTCCTGTTCTGAAGTTGTGCCTGCTGGCATTGTTTGGGTTAAAATTGTCCATTAAGCATATACATTCCTTTCAGATGGAGAGCTTCTTGGTGTTTACACAGGGCTGAGATTGCTTACAGCATTGTTTAAATATTTTTGTTCAATTTACAGATTATTTTTGAAACTACATGTGCTGGTTGCAATTTATGTGGTTGATTCTGTGTATAAACGCACACTGTTCATCTCCTCCAGATCAACATAGCTTATTTGCTTACATTTGTCGTCCTTTCTCTGTTTCTTTCATCACATCCGAACCTTAAGTAATTGTATTATCCTTACAGTACCTTCTTGGCGGACAAAAGTATTATCTTTCCTCCATTTAGAAAGAAGCTTCAGAGGAAGAAAATGCTTTGCGCAAAGACATGCACAACTAGACACACAAGTAAAGATCTGGGAGTATTTAAAACCAAACTGACCTGACTCTTAGATACACCTTATAATGGAAATAATAGACATTGAGGAACAGAACTGGGCTGATTTTTTTTTTTCCTAAAATTTCTTCTTCCCCTAAAGATGAAGATTGTTAATATTAAGGAATAATTAATTGAGCACTTGTTTTCTCTAAGATATTCATATTACATTATTACATTTTCTCAGCTATCCAATTTGTTTTGTTTTACCTCCGCTTGTTCATGTTCATAGTTTTCTTTATTTGGGCCTTTTATTTAAAAGAATGCTTTTAAACTTCATAGATGGCCTTAAAAAAATTAACGTTTCCTTCGGTTAGGTCCCTGCTTACAGCAATAAGAACCCAAATAAAATGCTTCATAGGGTGAAGGGTGCTTTGAATATTGCTCTTTTAAAGAAACAGAACAATACAGGTGAGCTTAAGGCACTGCTAATGAGCAGCACATGTTATTGGTTAACTTTGATTTAAAGTGTTTACTGGGGCAGTGATGGTTTAGGCAGCTAAGAACGGGCTGGGGAAATTAAGGTGTTTCTTTAACTGCTCTGTGTCCAGGGGAACTGTCTGAGGAGATTAACAGCAGAACAAAAAGACAAAAAAAAAAAGAAAAAAAGTTGCACACATTGACTTTTAGGAAAAAGGAAAATGGGCAGGAGGAAGGAGAGTGTGTGTTTGATTTGGGTTTTTTTCTCCTCTGAAGGCTAGTTAGCTATTCCTAGTACCCTGTATTTTGGAGTTTTCTTTCGTTCTTATACATAGATGGATCTAAAAAGCCTGGATACTCTTTTCTTTCTTTGCTAAGTAGTAGTTTTATGACTGTTTTAGTCTGGTGGGATTTTTTTCCCCCATTCTTTCTGTAAGGTTTTCACACTATAGTGTAATATTTTGGCCTTTAATGCTCAGTATGTTTTCTAAACTTTAGGTCATTCATCTGTTTCAATATAATTCAGAAACACTCACTTGAAATGGGATGCTTGGAGATTTTTGGTTTGTGTTCTTTTTACCTCTTGACAGTTATTATTTCACAAAACCAGAGAAATCCTGACTTCTCTCCAGGAAAGTTTTTAAAGATGCTCGTGTCAGAGCATGATCTGAGACCTTAAAGCAAAGCATTTCAACTATTTCAAAATTAAAGCAGGAATGTGGCATAATAGGAAGGAGACCAGGTGAAGTGACGTGCTAATAAATTGGCTAAACCAAAAAAGCAGTCCTGTGCATCCAGGAAAGGAGAGGAAGAATGTGGAATATCAAAAGCAGTTGTAGGAAAGAAGAACTTTGTAAAAGACTAGTAGGGGAGATGTCAGAGATGTGACCTAATAGAAAGGAACCTACTAAGGTTTGAAAAGTAGTTCATGTGTGTGCAGAATATGGAACTGACTTTAATCCCTTAGAAGATGAGGTGCTAAATTTTACTGGCCTTTGCTAAAGTTTAACTCGGATGCAACTCTGAAATTAGCCCATAATGCACTCAGATCTGGGACTCTGGTTTGGTTCAGTTTGAGATTTGAACTCCTGTAACGCTTCCAGCTGTTCAGACTTGGAATTCTGTTTGGATCCACGTGTAGCTGTGACTTCATCCACTTTGTGCTTTGAAGGTAACTTCCTGATACTGTGTATGTGCAGCCACTGATACTGTGTGCGCGTGCAGCCACTCATCAGGAAGTAAAAATACAAAGTCTATAATTTCTTGTAGTGCATGGGCCCATTCCAGATTTAAGCCATTCTTCAGCCTGTGCCTGACAAAGTGCGTTTTCAAATTACGTTTATGTTGTACTTTCGTATCAGCACGTTCATACAGTGCAGAGCTCTGCTAGCAGGAGCATACTCCGTTTTAGGACGCAGAAATTAGTGTGGCTGCTTCAGTTGCTGTGAACTAAAAACCGTGTGTCTTTGCTGGGCTGCTTTTCACTCTCCTGATTTCTGACTTCTACAGGGACTGGCTGGAATAAATACTCCCTGTGTTGTCCATTATAGTAACTTTAAAAATAATGTTAATAAAACTTCTGTATTACTAGATGTCTGGTTTGTCTTCTGGTCTTTAGTTAATATCTTCCTAATTAGCTAATATTAGCTAATGGCTTCCTTATCCTACATCTCAACATACTTGACACATAAACAGGTTGCACAGTGAGCATTCTCCTTTTCTTATTTGTTCACTAAAGGTTTTTCTTGTCTACAGGTAGTACTACAGCCTGATTCATCAGCACAGACAGGGTATGCAGGTTGGTTTCTGGAGCACACCACCTGCTTGTCCTTTTCTGCTTTTCGTCTAAGGAAGTGGAGTGTAATGACCACTGTAAATAGGATGCACATGTGTGTTTGTGGGTGAATGTACAGGAAGCACCTTTGAGTTTTACTGATACTGAAGCAAGTGGATACACTTCCTTTTTTTACTCTGGAGGAATAGTGTGGATGCTGAACTACAGTGCGTGGTTCTTATTTCTTTTCCTTCGCAGTCACAGTGCGTGTAGCGCTGCTGATCTTGCACAGAATATTCAGAATAGTTGATTAATTTCTGCTTATGCTGCAGAACTAATTTTAAGCATTATCAACCACTTGAAGCTGGCAAGAAGTTCAGTGTTAGAGTTCCTTGTCTTCTTTCCTCCTTGTGGCACTTGTTTTACAAGAGTTCATTGCAGGTTTATCTTCCCTAACGTGGACTTTAGAAAACTACAGCCCACTCCTTATTTTCTCTGCAAAGTAGTACGTCAGCACCAGCTTATGTCAAAAAAAACCCCAACAACCACCCCAAACAAATAACTAGATCAGTCAAGAGGATGGTCACAGACTTCCTTTGGGGCATTGCAGCCTCTCAGGTGACCTCGTATGGTTTGTATTTGTCAGAACTGGTCCAGCCATACGTGTAATCGGATGTGTTCCCTTCAGATGTATAGCTTGCACAAGTTCCCAAGGCCAAACTTTCTTACAAACTGCCCTTAAAAAATAGAAATCTCCTGAGTATATTTAAAGGCAGGGAGAACCAGGCCTGCAAGTGATTTCTGCTCCCCCTGCCCCCCATCGTCTTCTCTACACTGTAAATAATTTTCAATTGCCAAAAAGTCGTAGCAAATGAGGAGAAGGAGAAGTTTATAAAACAGCAGGAGAACAGGAACACAGCAGAAATGAGACTTTGATTTATGTTTGTTCTGTATGTACAGAAGTAAGGTAGGAGAAAATGTTAAATGTCTGTTTTCTCCATTAGATTTTTTTCTCAACGGGATTTTTATTGCCCATTGTGTACTGTTGACCATGTAGTTTGTCAAAACGTGAAATAAGCACCTTTTGAACCCCACGGTTAGAACTGCATCTGAAGCATTCTGGTGCTTACCTGAGCTTTTATTTTCAGGCTTTCTGATGTCACCAGATTCCCTTAATGGAGGTTCATGTGCTGGAGCTCAGTTCGTTGCGTTTTCACCTTGATTAATTTTCAATGTGGAAAACTTTTCTTAAGGCAGCTGCTGATTGGCTGCAAAATGAAAAGTCCTTGCAGAGTGGAGTAAGTTTAACTGCTCGCTTCAGATGCTCACTTTCCGATGTGCAAGCTGATCAACTTGAACTGCTGTTCACCTCTCGCGTTCTGCTTGCTGCTGAAAATTTTTACAGGGTCACAGAGGAAAACAATGATTTGCCCTGTTTGTCGAGGCAGGTGTACTCCTGAACTTGTGCTCGGAAGCAGAGGGGGTGTCAGAGGTTCTTAGAAAAAAATAAAAGCATTAGATTAAAAGATGATTCAAGTTCCAGGCAATCCAAGACTGCTATAAATAGTGGTCCTTAAGGAGTAAATGAAATTTAAGAGGCGAATTAATTAACAGTATCATTTTTGATACTCTAAACATGCATTCACTGCCAGGATGCGTTCCCTTTGCTTAAATAGGCAGCTTTAGAGACACTAATCCCTATTATGGTTTTGTGACACAAACTCTGTCCTAAAGGAAGTTTGTTATAAATAGGGGGCTTGTGGGACCTCTGCCTTACTTGAGCAAGCATGAAACTATCTCTTCAGCTCCACATGTGTCTAATGTGGATTAATACCGGACTTAAAATACAGCAGGGTTGTTTATGGCAATAGCCTCACAAACTGAGACCTCCTTTGTAACGTTTCTCTTTTACGTACGACTTGTGCCATGCTCTTAAGAGCAGTGACATTGTCACAGTTTAAAATTGCTCTACTTGGAAGAAGTGCCTCTTTATATCTAAAACTTTGCATTGTCACCAATCGAATGACCAGCCTTCTGAACTTACAAATGCATGAATCAGTCTGTTTCAAGCATATATCAATGAAGAGTTTTCTTTCACTGAGAAGCCCTTCCTTGCCTCCAGTCCTGTAAGCGTGTATGTGCCTGTCTTACCTTGTAGTCCCATAGATCAGTGGATCTCTGAGCTACAGAAGTGAAGTTGATCCAGTATTACCTGCCTCATCAGGGTCCTAATGAATTCTCTAAACCGCACAGATCGGGTCTGATGAAAACCGATAAAAGCCAAAGCGTCTCCTCACAATCCAAGCCCTAACAGTGCATATTGGTGTGTCAATATAGACACTTACTTCACGTGGGTAATTGTGCATCAGAATTTGCACTGCGAATAGTGTCCTGTTGTGATAATGTACAAATTGTTGGGCTGGGTTGCTTCGCTAATACATTTCTAAGTTGGGAAACCACTCAGCTGCACGTGACTGACATCGGAGAGAATGCTCTGAAAAAACGGCATTTTAAGTTTCCCTGTTCCTTTAATCCTCCTGAGCATCTGCCCTTGGGCACTGGCTGGGGCCAGGATGTCAGGCTAGATGTACTTTTTGCTCCAGTGCAGTTCTAGTTAGTCCATACATCCGTTTACCACAGAACACACAGAGTAAGAGCTTTATTTTTTTTTTATATCTTTTGTTCTAAGGATGCAGATAAAAAAAGGTGTTGAACATGGTGTGTAGTGACTCCTGTACTGATTCTATAACGTAACAGGGAAAAAATAACTTGTAAATATTTTTCTTCTTTTGTATTTATCTAAAGCTACTTGCATTTATTATGACTTCTGCTGCTATCTTGATACAGAAAGACTTGATGTGGGGGAAAAAGACTTTGAGGAAACAGCAATTTGATGAGTCATAATATTTTCAGTAACAAACAGTGACTCCCAGTTCCCTCATTGTCAGAGGCACTATCTAATAAAACCATGAGCACCATCTGCTGTGTCACGTTGAAATGAGTGCGCTACAAAAACGAGAACACAGCCCATATGGATTGCATCAGCTTTGGGCAGTGTTTAGTAAAGCCTTTGGCACAGAGTTGTATGTCTTGCTCCTTGTTGTAGGGTATGGGTACCCACACCCTCGGTACACGTACCTGGTTCTTTTTTCAAGCCCAGGGTTTGGAGTCCCTTCCGTAAAATCCAAAATTTCAACATGAAGTCCTTTCTTGTTTTAATGGTGTTAATAATGTTATTACTGGAGATTATTGGAGCCTGCCGCTGCTTTAACGTTTGGAAAGACAAGTTCCTAACACGTGCCAGCAAGGTCTAAGACTAAACTAGGACCAAATCTTGAGACATGAGGAGTCTCCTGTATGTATAACAGCCAGACCACAGCGTATGTGCTGCCCTTAGGCAGGTAATGTCTGGCAGCAGTTAATTTAATCATGTTTGAGGACATTTCTAAACCATATGTAAACTGTTAGGAGAAACAGCAAAGCGTAAACTGCTAGGTAGAGGAAGCTTCACTTAAAAAGAAAAAAGTTTAATTTGAGTGAGGCGAGGATTCTGAAAGTCAGTGGAAAAGAAACAGACTCTTTTTAAATTAGTACTTGGAGTGTGACTGTTGTTATAAATAACATTTGAGAAGAAATTCACTTTCAGGTTTCCCTGAAAAGTGAACTCGCATACATTTTCACATCAACAGTAAACTGAGAAATTAAAAAAAATGAGGAAGCTGAATACCTTTGGATCTCTTACAAAAGAAAAAAATAATGGATGGTATTAAAATGTAGAAAAGAGCTGAGAGAAGTGTGAGTCAGATCAGAAGGTGCAAGTGGAAGTGGCTTTTGTGGCCTGAACTAGAGTTTTATGTCAACAGCAGTCTGTCATCTACCTCCCAGAAACGCAAAACTGACAATAACTGGCAAAGTTACCAGTTCCTCCTTTAAGGGGCCTCGTTTTGATACCGCTCAGACACTGAAGACTTGAAGGGTTTGGGGTTTTTATCGCATCCGAAGAGAATGATTGCCCTGTTGAGAGTTGAGGTTTCATCAAGGCTCGCTCAAAGCAGTAAAATTTCTTGAATTGATTTTTCACTGCATCAAATTTCCATGACTTCGAACAAGGGCCGAGAACGGTTTTATTGGAATGCACGAGAGGGGAAAGTGTTGAATGATTCTACCTTCACTCTCCCAACTGCGGATTCCGGGGGGATTGGGTGGAATACACAGAAAAATGCAGGAAACTCTTAACAGTCTGGCTTGATTGGGGTTGATTGGGTTAAAACCTTCTGGAATCACGTAAAATGATTCTGAAATCAATAAAATGCTGATGGAAGGATGATTAATTTAAACTACAATAAACAGACTCCTTGTCATGTACTTGGCTTTGTTGCAAATATGTATTTTCTCAGTGGAATTGTATCAACATTCATTTTTTCTTTGATTTCTGGATATTGTTCTCAATTTTCTTTTGAGGAGAGGCTTCAAAAATTTTTAGAAACCTCTGACTTGTCCTTGTTGGAACGTGCGCGTTCAGAAATTGGCCTCATGTCAACACGTCACCTGTTAGTTGTTAAGAGTTTCATTTTCAAAGCTATGATTTCATCTCCCTGAAGAGAAGGTGGACAGAGGGATTCAATGCAAGAGCAGTGTTTTAGCTTGAGATGTAAACCAAAAAAAAAACAACCCACCACCGAAAACCCAAAGCATTTTGGGGATGAACTGAGGCCAGATTGAATTTTTACATTTAGAAAGTATTATGGCCTGGAATGCATAAAAAGTTAAAGGCCTTGTCATTTAGGCTTTAAAGGAATTTTATTTAGTAATGACCAGTAATACTGAAAATTAGGATAAATGAACGAGAGCCTTCTGCAGGAGTGGGAGAAGAATGCATTTGCTTTTGTTTCCATGCAGGGCTGCAGTTACTCCTGTGCCTGCTTTGATTAGATCTGACAGCAATTTCTTTCATTTTAACCTTGTTTCGTTGAGTTCTTGTTCCAAAATTTGAGTGTTGTGAAATACCAAAGCACTAGTGTTCAAGGCAGAGCAATGCCACTGTGAAACAGGGAAAAGCAAATAATGAAATTGGGGACGGAGTAGGATGTCCAAGAGGTGACCAGAGCTCAGTCTCTGCGAGTAAGGGATGAGGAACTCGCCCTGAAAACTTGCCTCAGGAGGAGGTTTCTGTGGAGAATTGTGACACTTCTTGGTTGTGTTTGAGTAGGAAATGCCTCGAGAACAGCTTTTCCTGTGGTCTTATCTCACAGATACGTACACAGATGTACAACCTAGTTTCTCCTTTAAAAACATTTAGCTGAACTTTTAAAAGCCTCAGCAGAAAAAAAAGAGGTTTGGATCAAGTGTTGAGAACAAGCTTAGACCAGTTTTCACTACCCATATCCATCCAAATTAATCCTAGGGGCGTTTCCTTCCGAACGTTGATGAGGATTTTGTCATTTGTTATGAGAACTGCATTTAGGTTAATTTTTTAAGAGAAAATTTTGTAACTTTTAGAACTTGCTCACTCTAAAGATGACTTAAAAGAAGAAGAATATCGATGCTGTAGTCAGATTCCTAAGGCAGCCATCCCTTGTCTCGCTACGTAACAGCTGTCCATGCATGAATATGTCACGTGCTGGCATGGCATTCCTACTTATTTTTTGTCTTTTGTAATTATATACTTCTCACAGCTCTTCTCACTGAATTGTTTTATATCTTCAGTTAAAGCAGTACATGTTGTTTTCTTCTTTTGTTTGAAATTATTTTAAAGCACAGAAAAAGCCATTTGTGAATGTAAAGAGTATCTCTTCATATTAGCCTGAGATTTCAGCAGTGGTGATTGAAGAATTATACCTTCAAAAGCTTATAATATTGAATACGTTGAACATATTCCTCATTTAAAAAGAAAAAAAAATACTTTGGTGTTCAGCACTTCTGTAAAATGTGTCTCGTAGTTGCTTTTTTGCCTGAGTGGCGATGGTGTAATTATTCTCTAGGGGGGAAAATGCCTTGAGTAAATATATGAAAGGAATGGAATAGACATTACGCAACTTACACCCCTTTTGTGAGGCCTCGTTTTTATAAAATATTTGTGTTTTGGTCTTCTGGCTGGATAAATACAAGCTGAGTGAATCCTGATGTCATGGGAGCTCTTGACACTTCTTTTGCCTCCACGCTTACAAGCAAAGCTTTCTCTCTCCACCCTGCTCAGTTCCAGAAGTTGACTTTTGAATGTCTATTTTTTTCCCACTGTCGATTACCTTTAATGAAACTTTTCAGTGACTCGAATCTTGGAACCCGGTAGAATGGCACTTGCCAAGATGGATTCAACCTAAGAACTCGGATCTGATCTTGATTTTAAATACCTTTTCCCAGGACTACTCTTTCCAGGTCTACACCTAAATCTAGAGCGATTATTCTAGAATGTTGAATTAAAATTTGCTTGAAACATGGATGAAAAACCATTTAAATCTTTAAAGTAGCATAAAACAGATGTGAAAGTAAAGCTGGCCACAAGCAAAATTCAGGCAAATCTTCCAGATCCCTTCCGATTCCGGAGGCCTTTGTTTCCAGCATTTGTAAGTGCTCTGATCCGTTGGATTTGGATTAGGTTTGTCTCTGTCGGTGCTAAATCAAAACAAAATTACTGCCTGTATTGGCTTCAACCTCCCCATCTGATGTTTTTCAGTAGGAGAGAGTCCCCCTTCGACCAGACTCGTGTGTGTAGCCGGGCTTTGCTCTCCCTCTGCTGTGGGTCTCTGCATGCACAAGCGACGCTTGATTATTATTGGAGAGCTGAGGAGAAGGCCAGAGGAAAAATTCCACCCTCCTTGCCCTCCTCCTCCTCTCTCCTTCTCCCCAAGCTCCTCTGTTGTGGTCCTCGAGGCCAGTGCAAAGCGTTCTGTTCCTGCAGAGGAAGTGGGGTACCTCAACTTCCCTAAAGGACCATTAGAAAACTGTAATTTCAAAATGAGTTTCCTGTCCAAGGAAGAGGGCTTAGCACTTCCAAGAACAGTTCTCCACTGTATGAGGCAGACATTTCAGTTTTATGAGGAACAAATAAAACATTCCTCTGTGCTTTACAGGCATAACGCTTTCTTAGACTCTTTAGTTACCAAACGACCTGTCTGCATAGTTGGGCTGATGGGTCGCAGAGAATAACACGGCCCGACTGTTCAGCACTGCCCGATGTGGGCAAGGAGCGGAGGTGGGGGCAGCAGAGGCAAACCAAAAGGCAGGCAGCTGTTTGCAGCAAGTCCTTCCCAGGCTTTTCAGCCGGTAATAAAGTCTGAGACTCAAACAAAACAATTCCTGCTCTGGAGAGGAGATGCTGGCGGCGTTCCGGGGCCACAGAATCTTGCTGGGGTGGGTGGGGATGCGCGGGGGAGCACGGCTCGTCCCCTGGAAGGTGAGACTGGTCTTCAGGCGGCTGCGTGCGGTGCCTAAACCTCACCTCGGTGAGCTGTGGCTTTGGAAAAGTCCCTGAAAAGGATTATGCCAGCTTAATTCAGTTCTTTGGAGGTGTGGAAAGCATAGGCAGGTTGACCTCACCCTGCTAATCCTGCTTTAAAAATAAATTAAAGCAATTGTTGTCAGCATGAAATGTTGAGTTACTTTGGGGGCTTAGGCTTAATATTCTATCTCACCCTGTCGTAAAGTTAATTGTGCACTTTGAAGAACACAAAAATAGTGAAAGGCTACCAAACTCCTGCAGGAAGCTTAACCATAGGACATCCAGAAGCAGCTGTAAGTTTTCCAGTATGTGTCATAACCAGTTTATTGTGGGACTTGTGATGAAAAATAGGAGAATCATGTTAAATTCAGCCTAATGAAAAGCTGTAGTCTGTGCTGTGCAGTATTGCTTAAGATTTACTATGTGTTATGGTAAAGGCATGTGGTCACGTGAGCTTCGATTTTAGGCTTTTTCATTTCCAGATTAATGTCTTAATTCAGTTCTATTTGCCTCTAATGCAAACTTATGGGAGAGCTTTCATGGTATAATCAGCTGTTAAATGTGAAATCAATCTCATACCTTCTTCTAATGTTAGATTTTAATATATTGGTAATAGATGTAAAAAAAGGTATTTAATTTTTTTCTCCTTTTTTTTTTCTCCAGATGTTACCAGGTTTGCATATACCAAAAGCAATAGTGAAACAGGGAAGGTGAAAATTATCTATAACAGAGACAGCCGTAGCATATAATTGCAAAGTCAGATAAATTGCAGAGTCAGGTAAACTAATATGTAATTTTTTTAATTGTTCCCCAGATTTGCTTGTAATTAATTTCATTTTTTTGCCTGAGGCAGAGAAGTTAGCAGGCAGCACTCTAGCCTTTCACTTCATAGATCTTTGCAGGGGAGCAAGTTAATTCTTCCTAATTCCAGTAAAAGCCGTCATATGCACGGATGTTACACATATTTTGTCAGGACTGGAAATTTCTTCTAAGGAGATAATTTACTAGGACCAAACAAACATGATTCATCAATTACTTTTTTCGGACAGAAGCTTCTCAAACAGGGAAAAAACAAACAAAGCATTAAATCAGCCTAGCAGTGTAGTTTATATTCTAAGTGTCCTAACTTGGATGTGTGCTTAAAAATGAAAAAAAAAGCATCTTTTCCAGTAATAAAAAAGTAGAAGCAATGCAAGCCAGAACTCACATTTATGACAGGTTTGACCATAAAAAAGAATACGGCATTTGTACTTCCAGTGCTCCGTCAGCTGATAGGAGAGGAATCCGAGGAGATGAACACATTAGTAGCCTTGAGAAGAACCCTGAAAATTCAAAAATATAAGGAACTGCTTTGAAAGGATAAAAAAATAAATAAATGCACTTTAGACCACAGGACTTCAAGCCCTTTAGTGACTAGACATATAAAAAGAAGATGATAATTTTAGAGTTAGATGCCTCTTGAGGGTATTCTACAGCAGTTAGGAGTAACACGGTGTAATTCAGATAGCTTTTTGCACAGATGCTGAGTAACACATGAGTTTTCTTAATGCTCCCAGTGTAATTCCAAGGGGCTTACTTCTTTCCCCAGCGGAAATTCTTGAATTGGCTGGAAATGCAGCAAGGGACAACAAGAAGGGTCGAGTCACTCCTAGACACATCCTGTTGGCTGTAGCAAATGATGAAGAATTAAATCAGGTAAGAAAAAACTCTGTCGTGTGAGGGCCAGGATTTCCTTTAGGGCTTTTTAAATTGTCTTTCCATATAGCTGTACTGTAACTCAAGACCTCTGCTTGTTGAGTAGCCCACCAGGAAACAGCTCATTCACTCTCTAGCACACTGCCTCGGTAACCAGCTCCAGCACTCACCTTAATTCTGTATTTTAAGACTACTACAATGTGTAAAAATGCAATGGAGGTGTATTTTCTTGCGCTGCTATAAGCATTTCTCCATGTCTACAGACGTGGAGAAAATTTGTAGATTCTGTTTGGTTTTGTTTTCCCCCTTACACAGCTTAAACTCAGCAGGACCTATCCTGGTCCCATTAAATCTGTCATTGTGATCATAGAATTAAGAGCTCTGAATCACTGCAAGTCTGTGTCCTTTGCAAATTTCAAAATGCCTTTCCCTTAGGTAAAAAAAAATTTGGGCATTATTGTAGTGCTGTGGTGTCAGCACCACAGGCTGGGGTTGACATACCTTTGTGTGAGGTGCTATAAAAACACATCTGAAAAGATATTTTTTCCAAACTTATGTATCACAATGGAGCAGGAAAAAAAATCCCCAAACCAACCTCCTTCTGCATTTGTCTGAAATTTGATAGTTCCTTTCCATTTGTCATTCCTTTGTAAGCTTGAACCTCACTGAGTTGTGGCTGGGGAGCAGGAAACACAAATCAGAGGATGGGACTACCTGAGGGACTTTGATGTCACCATTTGTATCCTCCCAAACAGTGAATTAGTCCCAGTTATATGTATGAAAAATGGGTTAAAGTAGTTTTAAGTACAGACCATGGTATGTTTCACTTCTGCTTTTAAAGGCTTGAATGAACTGCCCACTTTTGAATATTGATCTGCTTTTCTTCAACTACATAAAGACTTTTTTGAAGGAAGACTTCCAGGTGTAGAGATTTGTCTAAAAGTTACCCTCCGTTTGAAGTTTCATTTTCTAAGAAAAGAAAAAACCAATGTTTTACGAATGCACTTTCAAGAAATTGGGACGTAATTTAGGTTCTCCACAGCATGTACCGTGAACTTTGGGGTCCCATCCCTCCCGCTGGCTGCCCCGCAAAGCCCTCCTGGCTGGGGCTGCCCTGTTTTCCGAGAGCTGGGTACCTCACTTTGTTGCATGGCTTCACAGGAACGGATCTCCTGTGAGCCCAAGAGATACTGACAGTGAGAAGCACATGTGCAAGAACAACACCTATTTCCTGTTTGGTTAAAATCTAACATGTGCTCAGCTTCATTTCATATCTCTCTTCAAGCGTAACGTGTTGAAAATCAGCATACACGAACCAGTTAAAACTCAGTGTCCAAAGTCTTCAGTAAATGCCATTTTCTATTTATCAGTGAGTAAATGCTAGAGTTTGTTATCGACAACTTTTTTATTTTTATTAGCTATTGAAAGGGGTCACCATAGCCAGTGGTGGAGTGTTACCCAATATTCACCCGGAGCTGTTGGCAAAGAAGCGGGGATCAAAAGGAAAACTGGAAGCCATCATCACTCCACCTCCAGCGAAGAAAGCAAAGTCTCCGTCACAGAAAAAAACTGTATCAAAGAAAACAGGCGGCAAGAAAGGGGCAAGGAAATCCAAGGTAGAGTGATCTGTTTGAAATAAACCCAAACGAGCTTCCTAGTAGCTGCTGTAGGGAGCAGAGGTCTCCCGGAGAGGCGGGCGAGCTGTGACTACTCTGTTCTTTGTGTGAAACGGTCGTGAGGTGGGCACAGGCTGGAGGCAGCGAGAGGCAGGAGGAGAGAGCACGTGGAGGCCACAAATTTCACATGAAACAGACGGTTCCTGTGAAAGGTTCCTTCCTGGCTAAACAAAGCTTCTGTATTCTTCCTGTATGTCTCTGTAACTGTTCACTTGGTCATTCTTCTTTCACTTTTTTGTTATTTCAAACTGCTGAATTGAATTTTCTCTCTTAGAATACCTAGTAGCTGGCATTTCCAGCGCAGTGCTTCTCATAACCATGCACTAATAATTTCCCTAAATCTGGCATTTTTTTCCCCTACTTGATTACAAAAGCAGGAAGTCTGTTGTGGGGTTCTGTTTTGCTTCCACACAATAAACTGTATTGTCTGCTTACTATATTGGTGTGTGGCTAGCCGTAAACTCCTGGGGAATTGAAATAGGGGCTGTGAAAATCTAATTTTCAGAACATTTATAGAAGGTAAAGCATGGGTGTAGCTTCTAGAAGCACCAGTATACCTTACCCTTGCATCAAAGTCATTCTAGTTGCTCAGCCACAAATTTAGGTTATATATTTTGGAAAGGGACAATAGCAGAACAGTGGCTTGATTAAAATTCCAGGTGTGCTTTTTAGCTTCAGCACAGATACTGCTTAGGCACCAAATATTTATATGAAATTGTAAGTAGTAGTTGTAGTCAATATATGAAATGATTTTTGACACCAATTGTGTTTATAACCACAGCAGTCACTTCACTATCTTCATGAAACATCCTTTTCAAAAATGTTCCTAATTCTCATTTTGATTCAGGAAAACAATTAATCCCTGGAACTATTATTTTACTTCAGTAATACAGTTGAAAAAAGAAATGGTGGTGCAGGGGAGCTTCTTCTCCCCCTACAGTCTTACTGAAGATAAAGGAAGGGGATGATATTTAAAAAGACAGAGAAAATTGTTCAGCCCATTTGTTAATACTACATAGGTGGAAGGTAGATGTATTATTTTCTGACGCTGGCTCTTAGGGCAGCCAGATTTCAAAACTGTATTTCTAAAAGGTTTGTGAACTCTGGGAGCGCCTCCCTTTACAGAGAAGGTTTGCACCCCGACAGGTCAGTTTTCATCTTAGAACAAACGTCTGCCCACATGTAGAAAGAGATTCATTATCTTTTTCCACCTAAGCCATTTGAAACCTATTTGAAAGTTTGGGGCCGTTTAAATGTTTTCTTGCAAAATTGAAGACAACTGTCCCCTGCGCTGTGTGCTGCTCTCCGGGAGCAAAGGCTTGTGGAGATGTGCAGGCGTGGAGGTCGCTTTTCCTGTTGATTCCTTCAGCTGTTATCAGTTGCTTTAGTTAGAGCAAAGGATAAAATCCAAACTCCGGTGTTTGTCCTGGCATTTTATTGCCCGGTAAGTATTTATGGCACGTCATATATCGCAGTGTTACGGAACTGGTTTTTCTCTCAGCCTTGAGTTAACTAATTAACTGTATTTTTTGGAAGAAGAAGCAGGGAGAAGTGAGCAAATCTGCCAGCGCTGACAGTACAACAGAGGGAACTCCTGCAGACGGTTTCACAGTCCTGTCCACCAAAAGTCTGTTTCTTGGCCAGAAGGTATGCTCCTGCATTTTTATACATGAATACCAATTTTTCAGTGCTGCTTAGGGAAAACCCCCTCCCACCACCCCCCTTTCCCCAAAACATCTGGGTACAATGGACATTTCCCAACTGAGCACTTGAGGAGGTGTATGATAGTAGTTTTTGAACAAGGACATTCTCCGAAATAACTTCTAGAGCATTTTAAAAATATGTAAATGAGTCTTCATATGGCTACATAATTAAATACTCAAATAGAAGGAAAGCCTGTGTGCTTGTAATCTCTCTCGCCTTATTCACAGCAGAATTGTTCCAGCTAAGCTTCTGCCAAAGACGAGTTTATTCTAAGAATAAAATATCTTTTTTTTCCAATGGGCAGCCCACTTCATTGCTGATGTAAATGATTTACAGGTTTTTATCAAAACCTATTTTAGTCATTTGTTCATAACAGTGGTTTTATGCTTTGTTCTGCTTTGTTATTTACAAAAGTTAATGCTGTGTATTAATGAATGATGCCTTTATGAAAAGCTAGAAGTCAACAAACCTTTTTTCCCTGTGAATATGCTTTGGGACATAGGGTTGGTTTAATGCAAATACACACCTGCTTAAAGAGAGGATCCATTAAAGAGACAATTCATTAAGTTAATTTGGTCTTTTTCCCGAAACCTGCCTTTAGTTTGCGATACAAAATTTTATTAAGTAAAAACTGCATCTTTCTTCTGTCATTCAGCAATCAGACCATTGTGTTCTAAGTCATGAAAGATGAGCCATTGTCCATTGTGGAATGTATGTCCTCTGACCCATTTTTATTTCATACTGAGGGTGTTCTTCATTTATTCTTCCACAGTTTGTTTGCTAAGTTTAACACGCATGAAAGTCATGTTCTTTTTTACAAGACTTCTGATTTTCCACATTTAATTTTACAGCTAGAGCTGGTAGGTTTTTCAGTTATTTGATTACTACTAAGGGGGTGGCTTTGAAACATATTTTTTGAAACATTTGGATGACTAAATCAGAGCCCAAATTTTATAAACTAAGTTACTGTTTCAGGCAAGCAAGTAATGTCAGACTTTTGGACGTGATTTTGAACTCCTTTTAACTACCATAGGAAACCTGTAATAAGACCAAGTGTTGCGTTCCAGCCCAGCAATCAATGGGGCTTTGCTCCTGGGCTCGGTGGAAAAGAATCACGAGCTCCAGGACTGCTTTAAGCTGTGCTGAGCAAAGTCAGTGTCTGCTGCTGTAGAGCTTTCCAGTGAGTACCTCGTACTGGGAAACAGGCTTTCTGGCTTTCTCCTTCACTTGGAGTGCAGCCCCCCTGAAAAAAAATACGGGTGTGACATGTCCATCCCCGTGCTGGTGTGTTGTCAGATGGCTCTGCACCTGAGAGGAGGCGGGTGTTGGCCTTGGTTTTAACACAATGCACAAAATTAAAGGAAAAATGAGAAGCTGTTCAGCTCCTGTGAGGGTACACCCTAAATGGATTATTTTCTGAGGGGTAGAGAATGCGTAGGTGCTGTTGAGATTTGTCTAGCACACGTTCTATTTTGGTTTTGATTCCCTGTGAGAAACTACCTGCAGAGGCAGTAAATCGTTAGGGTAAAAATCTGAGAAAAGCAGGCTATGTATCCTGTTATGTGTGCATTAAAAATTAAATTCCTGCCTTGAGCTGATAAATAACGTATTAATGTCTTTGTTCTGATTTTACCCCCAAAATAGCACATTTAGACCAACCTAAATTATTTTAAGACTGAAGATGTGGAAAACTTAAAATGCAAAGAACCTTTGCACTGTAGTGATCAAAGAGATTTCACTTAGCATAAAACCAACAAAAAAGACACGCTGGCTTATTCCTAGAAATATTTTCAGACCGTTCCCTGGAAACTATTTTCAAAACATGCGTTTCCAGAATTACCAAAACAGTTGTTATTTTCTTATAACGTTTCGAGTGAATTGGTGAGAGTTGAATGCGTCTTCTCTCCTAAACTCGAGGTCTGTTTTGCACGGGCACTATTTTCTGGAAACTATTTTGCGTTTCCAGAATTACCAAAACAGTTGTTATTTTCTTATAACGTTTCGAGTGAATTGGTGAGAGTTGAATGCGTCTTCTCTCCTAAACTCGAGGTCTGTTTTGCACGGGCCAAGGGGCTTCTGGGTGTGACAGGACGTCTGCTGCTACGTGCAGGTTTAGCAGACTGCAGTGCTTGTTAGTGATTTAAGTGACACATGGAAGTCTCCAATAATTTATCCTTATTTTGGAAATTTGCAAGAGTAAACACAACAGTTGCCTATAAAAGCTCCAGTGATTTTGAATCGGTTGAATACTTCTGCTTAGCCAGTTCTACACGCAATTGCTGTTTAAAAAGATGGATTTTTAAAATACTTATCCAAGTTTAGGGCTGAAGCTTAACAGAAAAAACTCTGCTCAGTTCCTTAGACTTGTGCACGTTGCTTTTTGCCAAAGCACGTGAGGGCAGAAGGCATTTACCTGCTTGGAGGAGAACCTTCCTTCTAAGTCAGCATGGCCTGACTCTCCTGAAACAGTGTTTGGAGGAGAGGAAAAATCCGTTCTTCTCTTGGCTAGGGAGGACAGTGTGTCTAGGTGGTTCAGCTGGAGGCCTGGAAACCAGAACTGCTGGCTTCTGGTTTGGGCTCTAAATCGCCTCTTCTTTGTGGCCTCTGTTTGCAGGACGGAGATAGAGCTCTTCAGCAGGGTGGTAAGAAAGCTTAATGTGTTAAAATGTTTTGAGCTTTTCTGTTTGGAAAGCAAAAATCTTCACATTAATCAGAGTTTTTTGATTCTTCTTGAATTTGCACATAGAGATTTTCAGTATACTTTCTCGTTCTGTGTGTTCTTAATAAACTCCAGTGCAAACACAGAAACCGGAAACCGAAAAATCCAAACAAACAGTCTTTCAAACCTCCTGTGACATCCCTGGATGCTGTACATGTCTCTTTGGTCTGCAAAACCACTATCGGCTGCATCAGGAGATCATTTACGAAACGCAGAGAAGGAAGAAAATAATCCCCTTCTTGCTATCATGTCATTCACGAGTTTTTAACGGGAAAAATCTTTTTCTTGGCTCCACGTTTGCAGGAGGGAAGGGGAAGGATTTTATATGCAAGAATGACTCGTCATCCTTCCAGTGTCCCCAGATTTAATTCCTGAGAATGTTGCAAAGCTGGGTGTTGCTCAGGTTTTAGGCAGCACTGTTATTGCATTAAATCTTTAGTTAACTGCTGACATCCAGCTAGAAATTCGTAGAGGTCAGCAAGTGGCAAAGAACCCTTCAGTTTCAGCTATGGAAGTGTATTAGTGCTACGCTAATCAAGTATTAAATTCTAGTTAATATGGAAATGATTGCACATCCTACCAGGGACATCCCAATGGAAACAGGGGATTTTACACCTTAACTAGTTTGGGGTTTCCTGAGACAATTGCAGAGTGGGGGCAGAGGCGTAAAACCCCAACCCTAAGCATTAGGGTCTGGATTTTCGGAGACACCTCAGCTTGTCTGCAACAGGCATGGTCTGTGTTCTCTATGAAACTCATACCAGAAAAAGTTCCAAGACTTTAAAGGTAATTTTGTCAGACCTAAGAAGTGCAAGGCTTGCCTCAGAAAATACTCAGGGATGTGCTAAGTGCCTTCTGCATTTTATCTAACCAACGTTTAATTTAAACGTTACCTGAAGTTATGCCGGTTCTTTTTTGCTCATGGATACGCAAGTCGTGCCTGTTTGGGTTTTTTTAAGCGGCCCTGTAGGGGATCACATCTTCTGTCTAATACATGCTTGAAACTGGGTGGTAAAATAGAGCAGTTACTCAGTGAAGGATTTAATTCTATGGGAAAACTTCTGATTTTTTAATTGCTTTTTGTAGTCCAATAGCTAACAGTGCATTGAACAGTAAATGCAAAATTTAGCCAAAAGAATACTGAGCTGCCAACACATGCTGTCGGCGACGGGCAGCTTTTTAAGCGTTTAGTCATTAAATTAAAACTTTAATTACCAGCTGGTTGCTATGTAAATTCCATATATGAGTAGATGCAGAGATGGAATAAAGGTCTGAAACCAAAATGATCTGCGGCCCATAGATCTGGGGCAAAAACTTATAGAACACAGGGAGCAGAGACAATCACCCGTAAAGGGAACAAAATATGCTTAGGAACATGCTAAAAACTCCACAAAACAGTCTTTTGGTGTGTGCATGTGTTTTGTTGGTTTTTTTATTTCAAAATTCATGAAGTTTCTTTAACATTTTGGTTTGGTTTGACCTTGTTTTTTTTTTCCAAACTCAAGACTCAAACTCAAGTATGAATAACTCACCACGTGTGAAGTATTAAAGGATTCTAAGCTATTTGGAAAGCAAGCTTTCTTAGATTTTATTACAAATTCCCGAACAGGCACGAACTTAAGGCAAGGCTGATTTACACTCATTTTTAGCCAAAATCATCTTATTCTGAGGGAACACAGTTTACTTAAGGAACATATGCAAATGGCATGAGATTGCAGGCTTTTCGAACGAGAAAGAAGGTCGATTCATATAATCCCATGAATGAAACGGAAATAATTTTTTCATGAAACTTAAATATATGGATATTGGCCTCCCTAAATGACCCGTTCATTTGTATCAATTTCATGAATTGGCTCGTAGTCCCTCTTAATCTAACAGACACAAGGAGGAGATTCGAAGAGTTGAGTTTACGGAACGTGGATTGCAAACCAAGAGACAAATTTCATTTATTGATGAGATGAATTGCCGTGCCTGAACGTGTACGTGTTCTGCTTTGTAAGTTGAACCCAGCGGGCTTTGAATGGGAAGGAAAGCCAGGAGCTGCAGCTGCCCTCAGGGCTCACGTAAATGAACGAGAACTTTCATAGTTGCTTTCCATATTGCCTAATCAGCTGCTGAAGCAACCATTTTAAATGCATGTGCTAGATATAAGCCTAATTTTTGATGCACAAGATGCATTTCCCCGTATGAAGGAGTCTGGGAAACTTTTTCAAACTCCAGCGTATCTTAAATTTTGGCAATCGGAAGCTCGGCGCACATGAAATCAGACTTCCCGGCCTTGGCTGTGGAGCAGTACGGCATGGCAGGATCAGTTCCCTACCATCACTGATCAGATTTTGCCATTGACTTTTTATATTACATACTAGTTTCTAAGTCCTGCTCAAGATGTGTTGCTAGAAGTTGAAACCTGCACCTCCTTAGATCTCATTAAGCCTTTTCGTTCTTTTTACGAACCCATAAGGTTAATCTCTAGATATCTCTGCGAACTTGCCCAGTTTACTGTGTGCCCATGAGAAATCCTTCTGATCTGGTGACAGTTAAGAGAGAAGTTGAGAGCCATGCGTGAAATACGTAGGTGTTAATGAGAGGAGCTGTGGGCATTAATGGGTGCGTGTAAAAACAATTTTCCTAAATGACAAAAGGAAGTAAAGCAAATAAAGTCAACCCGAGAAGCAACAAGCACATGATAGCGCCGGCTTCCAGAACGTCTGCTGCGAAGGCAGAACTTTTCAAATGAAAGCTGAAGTGCCTGCGGTGCGGGCTGTGTACCTGTAGTAAGGAAAGTACCACTGAAGGAAAGAAACGTGTCCCCTTGGTAGGAGAGAGGGATTGCTGGAGATGTGCTTTCTCAAAGACAGACAAGTGTTTGCTGGCCTAAAGGAGGAGGAGCAGTGTCTTTTATTCACTTTGAGCGCTGAAGGGTCGTGGCACACTGCTGCCATTGATGCTTAAGCAATGCTGAGGGTGTCCATCCATACTTCGAAGAGGAACAAATTCCTTTTTCTAATGCCAGAACAAGAATCTCAACTAGAGGCCAGCATAAAGCTAAAGCAGAGCTCCTTAGTCGGTGCAGTCACGTCCTGCCAGTCAAACAGTGTTTGAGTCTTGTGTTTGAGGGTTTTTTGGATAATAACTCCCCCGCCCCCTTTATGACCTGCCTTTTATTTTGCATATTTGTTTGCAGTGATGCTATCTCCATCTGTGTTGCAAAGCTCACTTTTCTGCAGCTTCTCTGTGATTTCCCAGCTGTCCTGTTATTTCCCACCTCATGCTTTTCTTTTCAGCTGAACCTTATTCACAGTGAAATCAGTAATTTAGCCGGCTTCGAGGTGGAGGCCATTATCAATCCTACCAATGCTGACATTGACCTTAAAGATGACCTAGGTAAATGGGGCATGGGTTGACACAACTAACGGTCACATGGAAATTATGGAACCCAGAATTTACTCGCTAGGGCGGCACGCAGTCCGTAAGCGCAGAAATTCAAATCTTGCAGGCTCTGTTTTGTTGAAGAACTACATTCAAAACTCTTTTTTTTTTTTTTTCCCCACCAAATCTGAATTCTTGCAGCTATTGCTAGGCTTCAAGTTGATTGCAGTGAAAACAAAACTTTTAAATTCTTTTCCATAATGATCATATGTGACTGTTAGCTATTTGGGGGGTTTCTTATTTGGATACTTTGAGGACTACAGTACTTTTTTGTCAGGTTGTTTTCAAAATAAGCAGTTTCTCCATTCTAACCGCAGCCTTGTGAGTTTTTTTCTGATACTCAAGAGTAGGCATAAAATGTTTAAAGAGGAATGATTAAATAATTAACTCTCCCTCAATCTTTCCTACCTTGATTTCATGTTTAATTCAATCAAATAATTTGTTTCCGTTATGCTTCAATTACTGCCTCTTACTTTCACGTTCAGCTGAAAACAAATACTGATATTATACCAACAATAAACTTGTCGATGCTGCCATGTGTGGTGTATTGCTTCTAAAGCTTCTGTCTTGCTCCAAATTGAAAACAAAATAAAAATCCTTCTTCAGCAGAAGCCTGTTGTTCAGCAAAAGAAAAAATAACTTTTGTACATGATGTACCGCATTCCCTTCTTATTAGATTACACCTGCTGCTTTTTTTTAAAACTTCCTTAATGGAATACAACCCATAATTCTTCTACTACTGCGTTTCCTGTGGGAATGTGCACAAGTAATTCAACAAGGCAAAGATTTAAAAAGGCTAACTTTTAAATCAGCCTTTCTCAGAAATATGTGTGTCTTCGTAAGTCTTAGCCATTCGAATACACGGTTAGAAAGTGTTCCTTACCTTTAAAATACAGGAATCCTCATTTGTATCTTTTAAATCAAGTTCAGCACAACCCTGTCTGTGAATACGTGGTTTCCTCCTTCCGAAGGAGACTGTAATTTTTAGAAACAAAATGATGAGTCGCTTTGCATATGAAGATTAGTGCCTGTCAGCTTATTGATGCTGACAAAATGGAGAAACTAGTTTATTTTGTTTGGCTTGATGATCCTGAATTTCTTTTTTTTGAAACAGATTCCGTATTTTAGTGTCATGCTCTCTGGGGAACTGGTTGTTCTAGGTTTCTGCAAAATGAAATGGGGTACTAGCTGATTTTTAAAACTTTGGAAATGATCTCATGTGATTGCTCTGACTTGTCGTTCTAACATTGATTTGATCATGTCGTGCTCAACATTCCTCCTCCTGTTCTCTACACCCCTCTCTCTACACACACCTGCACACACACCTCAGCATACTCCTTTGGCGCAAGGTTTGGAGATGTAAAGGTAGGAAACTATGGACGTTGGTACATGTGTAAATGTAGAGCCTGTGCTGGGTCTCTGTCCAACGTGGTTGATATACATCTGTTTACCTGTTGTAGTTGCAAGTTGTACAGGCTGACATTGCCACGATCGACAGTGATGCTGTCGTTCACCCGACAAACTCTGACTTCTACACCGGTGGTGAAGTAGGTAATGGCAAGTTCAGTGCTGCCGAGTTTGTATGTGTGTGCATGGTCAATCAGCAGCCACAAAGCTTGGTGTAGCTATGCGGATTTGCATTCATTTCTCGCTTCCAGCAGTCCTGACTCCTAACAAACACAAATGAATCATTGCAAGCTCGGGAGGCGGCCTTGATTTTTATCGCCGAATTCACGAGTCCCCATAGAATGCACCGCCAAAATCCAAAGTGCAGGAACAGTACGTTCAGCGCAGGGACATGACCGAGGCAAATGAATGACCACATTGTTTGTTTGACACGTTAAATACCTGTCTTGAATGTGGTTTAAGTCTCGATCTTGCGATTTCTAACCAGTTCCAGTACACCTGCTCCATGCCACGCTTCAGATGTTCACATCTGACTTGCTGGATCAAGCCCACCTGCAGTTTCTGCACTCTTTAAGATTAGTCTTTTCCTGACTGTGCCTTGTGGACCGATTGCCCTCATAGCCCTGCTCAAGGGTCCTCGCGCCCCCAGGCACACGGCTCGTGGCCCTACATACGTTTTTCAGGCGGTCGGTCTTCTAAGCTGCACCGGTGAGAGAAGGTGTGATGGAAAATGTGACAGACGTCCTAATTCAGGATCTCAGGCATCCCCCGAGTAACTCTTAGCTTAGCCATACCCCTCTCTGCGTACAGTCTCCTGAAGGATTTTTGTAAAAGGGTAGCAGTGCTTTTAACTGACCCACCTTGCTAATTTGAGAGGGCAAATCGAAATTTGGGCTGAACGCAGAAGTTGCTGGCAAGGGCCATGACCCACCATGCTTAAAAAAACCACCCCAAGCCATCAGCTGCTCGCAGCCTCTGTTCTACGTGTTGTCTCTGAGCCCATCAGGGCTGTGTGAGTAGGTTCCCTCCACACCCAAGGCCTTGTTTGAGGACGGGCTCAGAGGGACACATGTCCCACGGCAGTGCCCGCGTGTCCTGCGCCGCTCGTTTTTTCCGAAGGGGCCGCGCTCCCAGTGAGGCACAGCCAGGGGTAGCTCTGCGTATCCCGTTGGGCAGGAACAGCTGGGACCTGGCTGGCTGAACACTGTGCAGAGACATTAAAATAAAACAGCTCGTAATACCCCGCACCTGAAGAACACGCTTCTAAAGTCTGTCAGACGCGTTCAGCTCGTGTGCCCGTCTCCTACCCTTTGACAAAGACAAGCTTTGCTACCCTGCAAAGAAAATTGTCTCGGAGCTGCACCGCTCGTGGAGGTTCCTGTTGCCTCTGACTGCTGTAAGAAAGAATAGAAGTGCACAAATGCTTAGCTTCCAATGATTAACTTTTTACCCATCTAAATTTTATTTTATATTTTCAAATTTTTTTTTGGTTGTTTTTTTCCCTAACAATTTAAATGTACTGGGGGCTTATCCAGAGATTTTTAGAGCCTAAATTTCTGCTAACGCTGTTTTCAACACTGATACCAATGCCTGCTTGGAAAGCATGAGATAATGATCTTATTCTCATGGGAGTGACACATATTTATGCCTGTGAGCAAATAAGCTACTAACCTTGAAGCTGTGAAGCAAGACTTCCATCAAGAAACTTGCTAATGTAGTGGAAAATGGTGGGATACAACATGTCCTTTCCCAGATGAAGCTAATTTACAACATAGTTCTGAAATATATTTTCAATATAAGCCCTCGCTATTAATCAGAAGATGAACGTAATCGAGGATTCATAGCCAGTCCTACTTTTGCTCTTCTTTGTACCAGCTCTGCAAGAAGAGCTCAGTGAAACAAACTGACAGGGTTGTTCATTGCTTTTAATTATAAATTAATTCCCAGTAGAAGGGGAAAAGCTGATCTTTCTGGGCTGAATTAAACCCAACTAGGCTAAATTCCATTAAACGTTCAAGAGCTTTGCGATGGCAAAGAAATGACCTACTTTATAGATCCTTTCTGTTCCCAGGTTCTGCACAAGGCTTAATTCTTTTTCCCCTTGAAACAAGAGAAATTAAGGATTATGAACATCACAGAGTTTAGGACCGATCTGAGTTCATGGACTCGAGGGAAATATAACCGGAATATACACCAACAGAAATAGGCACGATATGGAAATACACACGACGAGAATGTCGTGGAACGGAGCGCTGCCTCTCGCTCTCTCTATCCCTGCTCTGTCAGAGGCGTTTTATAAAACCCTGACATCGGCCACGTCTGCCAGGCCGCTTGGGCGAAGGGCGCTGGGTCGCCGGCCGAAGGGCAGCGCGTTGCCGAGCCTGGATCTCCTGTCCTGGCTTGATCTGCCCCAGCCCCTCGCTGCTCCAAATGAAGCCGTTACTTTCTTACCCAGAGAGATTGGTCAGGTGGTGCCTCCCGCTCAGTTCCGCAGGGATGGGTGGCTTTGAGTTTTCAAAAATTCCTAAGTGGCGAGTTTGTCTGAATAAACTTAGCCCGAAGTATTTATGTAAAAAAAAAGCTTAAACGAGCGCAAAGAGCAAATTACGCTCTGACCTACGGTGAGATCTTGGCAAACACCCAGCGTGAATTGCTTACAAAAAAAACAAAAGAGAAGGTGTATGCTCTTCGATTGTCCTCAGCTTTTTTTTCACCCCGAAAGCAATAAACTGCCAATAGCAAACTAGAGAGAGGGTCACAGGGTCAGTTTTTGAATGAATAAGCAAACGCATTGCTCCTTTCAACTTGGAGTCTTCATTTTGGAAGAAATTTAGCAATGCTGTCGAAACAAAAGCATCTTGCATCCTCTTAGTTCTTAAAGCTTTAATGCAATTTGATAAACTGAGTCTTGGAGGAGGGACTCTGCTTCCTTGAGCATACAGTATGTGCACTTCCATCAGAAATTGCGTTTTTTCTTTCTTCATCAGTGAAAGTAAGGGTTTTCATCAAATAAATGTATAGCTCTCTAGAGATTCTAGTTCTGAATTTTTGGAAATCAGTTTTCAAAGTAATATCTCAAATCAGAGCCTTTATGATATCACTGCTTTTTACTTATCTACCTTTATAATTAATACACACTGTGCAAAATTGTGTGGGATGCTTATGTAGTTAGGAAAATGCTTTCTTGGGCTGTTTTTTTGTTGTGGGTTTTTTTTTAAATAAATATATATATATATCTCGATATTTAAAACTAGAGCTGCAAAATAAGATCTAAACCATTTAGTGATGGACTGCCTTTGTAACCAGCAGAACCTTTTGGTTGCCCTGAAACACCGCACAGCTCTTCTCCTCCCAGAATGACCTTGTCCAGCTCCTTAGCTGTAGTTAGAGAAGTGCATTGGAGGAATATGTTCCTTAGAGATTCTCCTGATTTCTGAGGCTCTTCCTCTTGGTTAAAGGTGGCTCAACAAGCTGGGCAGTTACCAAGTAAAGCAGCCCGCTGCACTCACGAGACTGTTTCATTCCTGGTGCCACCTGTTGGGGTCAGGGACCAAGATCAGGTGAGTTTCAAATTCTTATTGTGGCAAATGGCTCTTTAAAACGATTTGTAAGAGAGAGGGGAAATGACTCACAGGGGAAGGAAGCGCGAAGCTCCGACCGCTGCTCTCGAGCTAACACATTCTGCTGGAACATTTTCACGCCAGCGGATGCTCGTGATGAGGAAGGAGGTAGGGATGTCACGTCAGACGTTTTGACGTTGAAATCGTAGTCTGAGAATGTTAGCAAGGGATACCGATGCGAGGTTTTTGGGTTGTCTTTTTGGTTTTTACTTTCTGTTGTCGTTGTTGTTGTTTTTAATGAGTAGCTAATTCCGAAGTCCCAAAAGGTTTAGATCTTACTTTGCAGTCCCCAAAACAAAAATGTTTGGGCAGAAAACTCTAGAATGATGTAATGAAAAATAAACGATGAGTCGCATGTCTGCTGTGGAAACCTGGGATCAGAGGAGTAAAATCACAATTCTCTGTTCAGGGAGCACTTTGGAAAAGAAAGGCGGCAAGGAGTTTGTGGAAGCTGTCATTGAGCTTCGCAAAAAGAACGGACCGTTGGACATAGCCGGAGGTGAGGTTCTGCGCTTCGGGAACCTGCAAACAAAACCCCGCGGGCACCGGCTTCACACTCGGCCCCACAGCAGGGCCGGCTCCTGCTGGGGAAGCGCTTGGGTTCGGGCTGTTCACAAACAGTTTTTATGGCTTACATGGTGTTTGTGTTTTCCAAAGTTCAAATACACCCATCACACCTTAAGCAGCCTTCACCAAAGCACCTGGGAAACAGGGCGGCGATGGGAGAGGCCGCGTAGAGTGGGCAGGTCCCAGGTACACACATACAAATGTTGCCCAGTAAGGGCCCAGTTCAGAAAAGCGATTAATGAGTTGAGGCTGACTCTGCTCAACATCTGCTTTCTTGAAATGCCGCTGCCTTTCACTAAACTTAAGCACGTGCCTAAAGTTAAGCATCTGCTTGGGTACTTTGTTTCATCAGTGCCAAAATCATCACTGTAAAAAACTTACGACTTTATGATGCCTAGTTATCAAAATTGATGTAATATCTGAGAAAAATCTACTATATGAGTAATAGAGTTGGGCAATGGCGATATATAATTTTACGCCATCTGTGAAATTGCTGATACATGTTGTTCGTATAGAAGGCTGATTCTGCCATCTGTGTTTATGCTGTAAAAATAAATACAGTGCGCACAGTTTTGTAAATGAATTCTAACTAAAGCTGAAGGGGAGATGTAAGACTTCAGCTCTGACAGGAAAAATTACAACTGTTTACTTTTGGTACTTAATGCCTTATTTTTTTTCCCAGTTTCAAATTTTTCTTAATAGATTTTTCTTGGAGTTTTTGTTCTGCAAAAATTACTCTTTACTTCTTTTGTGTGTATATCCAGTATTTCTTATCAGCCCAGACCAAACTACTCACAAATAGATTGGCAGTTGGAGAGAAAAGATCATTTTTTTTTTTCCCGCTGTCGGTGCATCCCTCGGATGTGGGGGTTGCTTGGCTGCCTTACCCTGTGGGGAGCTCTGCGCTACACCGGGAGAAACGGACTGTTAGAGGGTGGTTGGAGGGCTCTGGAGAACGATTGGTTCACATCAGTTTCCCAGTCATACAGATAATTTTCAGATTTGTCAACTACACGGGCATCCCTTTAATCTGCCAAGAGCCAGGGTCCTTACCCGGCGCACCGCGGTAACCAGCGCAAAACATCTCCCTGGCACGCTCTTCTGTTTCTGCGGCAGAAGCGTCACTGATTTCCCCTTTCTGAGCGTTGGCATTTGAAGTAAGGGACAACTGCTCTTGGTAATTAACAGTTGTCCTCGACAGATTTCTAATGAGTTAATTAACGACTACCCTAGAAAACACTCCCTGAGAAATATTGGAGTTGGTGATGTGTGTCAATACAGTATTTTATTCCTTCAGGATGAAGATATTATCCACATTTCATGTCTGACTAGAGAGCTGTCAGCTGCTTTTAATAGATTTTTCTTGGATTTATGATGTATTCTGAATCTGCCAATGTTTTTAGTTGCACATTATGACAAATTAGCGTTGCCTAACACTGAGGCTATTCAACATGTTGAGAATCTGCAAACCCATAATACGAACATCAGTGCCTGTGCTTGCATTGTCCTTCAAAATGCACTCTTCTGATTAACCCTCGGTCAGAACTGCCATGTGGCCGAGCCTATTTTCTCTTTCCTGCAGCAGCTACAGGATAGTATCCATATGTGGTGATTGTGCTCCAAGAGTTATTTCTACTACACTTAAATAACAAAATGCCCCATAAACCTTCCAGAGCGGAGTAGAGGGTTTCTGGCCTCTAAGCACCTTTACAAACATAATTTTTAATTTTTTTTTAAAAAACCAAGAAATTACTGGCATTTTTATTACTGGTTTGAAGACATAAGCTGCCGCTTTATACCTACAGTCTTGTGGCCGCACAGGATTATATCCCAAAGCGTGTGAATTGGGGCGGTGACTCTGCGAAGATTCAGTGTGTGCTCTTGGGAGATTCTGACCAGGTGCTTTGCTTCCCTTGATTTGATCAGGGTGGTTTTCATCCTGTTTTTGTGGGGTTTTTTCTTAACCAAAGTTACAAGTGTTTAACTGTAGCCACAGGCAGGGGAGTTCAGAAGGGACTCGCGATCCTCTTACCTTCTTTTCGGGGGGGCAGAGCACAGCCTGATGTCGCTCTGGGATGGGAAGTGGCAAACCCAGAGCGTGTTCTCCTGCTGCCGGCAGTTCGTAGCCAGGCTCGGCTCCCTCCTGTTAGTCCCCACACGCCCCCAGTAGTATCGTGGTGATAACGTATGAGTAGTGTGGTCCAAATTCTTGTCCGTTTCTTTGTATGTACAAGGCCTTGCCTGTTAGTGTGCAAACACTGTGAATCAAACGCTGTAAATCTCCAGCGCATCCTGTCCAACCGTCTGTCAGGAACATGATGAAAGAGGGAAACTAAACCCAGAATTAAGTGGTCTTGGATGGCCAATGCACAAAAAAGCCTCAGACAGGAGCGAGCCCTAAGTGCTGAAATCACACAAAATCATTTCTTTACAGCTACTCGGAAACAAAGCTGGAAATAAAGCAAAAATCTTAATTCGCCTCTTTCCCAGCCTGCCTTGCCGGTTTGCAGAGCACCGATAGCTCTGGACTGACCCAGTTTGGGCGGCAGCGCGCTGAGGAGCTCGCTAAACAAACTGTGTGCTCAGCAGGGGTGGTTGAAGGTCACATAAGTCGTAACTCTGTGTGACTGTCCACCATATTTCCTACAGCTCTCCAAGGCCATCCCCTGAGTGGGTTTGCATTCTAAGGAATTGCTGCGTTCTTCCTTGGGCTTCACAGAAGTTTGCACAGTCCCTGATACAAATGTTTCCTTTGATGTCAGCCGTGAATTCCTGCTCTCTCCCAAATAAACTCCATTATAGCTATGATTTATAAATTACTGCAGCAAAGTGCAGCTTTACATGGAAAACACAAAGTCTCTGTAATCACGTTGTTATATTTTAAGGCTACGCGATTTGTGATCTGAAACTTTCGCGGGGGCTAAAGCAATGTCTGTCAGTTTGCTGGCTTAATGACTCTTTTAATCATGAGCAATTCTCTTTCGCTTCCGTTTCTCACTAGCTGTTGTCAGCGCTGGCCATGGATTGCCGGCGAAATTTGTGATCCACTGTAACAGCCCGGGCTGGGGCTCAGACAAATGCGAGGAGCTGCTGGAAAAGACGGTGAAGAACTGCTTGGCTCTGGCTGATGAAAAGAAGCTGAAATCAATTGCATTTCCTTCAATTGGCAGTGGCAGGTAAGGCTGCTACACAAATCCGATGTCAAATAGACCGTGTTTTCTAAGTACCATCTCATACATTCCAGTGACTTCTCATATACCAAACCCACTGCTTCCGTGCTGGCCTTCTTCATTTAAATCAGTTCCCTGAAGGAAATGTTTCTTTTAGGGTGATTGGAGCTGTGTATGGAGCCTGAA
>NW_009724471.1:32985-80109 GCF_000703405.1 Apaloderma vittatum
GGTTCAGCATTGACAGGTCTCATACTGCACAATCTTAAAGCGTGCAAATAGGTTAAAGAGCATAAAAAGAACTTTTTAGGATGCTATTACATTACTTCAGACTGTCAGTTTGATAATTTAAATTGGGGGTGTGGAGGAGAACATGGAGAAAAGGTGTTTATTTTACGTAGTTTTAGTGCATAATTAAACTTGCTGCAATATATGTCTTAGGATGGCCAGACAACGTAGTACCCGTTTAAGCACCAAACCTGAGGAGCCCTGATTCTCAGGACTTGCAGAGTCACTCCAGGCTTTCAGCCCAAATCTGTAAGTGGAATTCCATGCAATTTACATCATGGAACTCTTTCAGGGAAAAAAATTTAAAAAAATTTAAAAGAAAGAAGGCCTTCAAAAGCCTTTGGCGAGGTCTTTGAAAGCTGAAGCCTAAAGTTAAGGCTTTGCACAGGATGCTCAGTGCCTTTGAGAGTTAGATCACGTTCCTAAGAGTCCAGACACTGACGACATTTTTAATCTGAGGTGGATCGGGGAGAGAGGTTTGGAACACTTGGCCCGCACCGATGGCTCAGTGTGACGATCAAGGGCCAAATCTAGGCTGAATGGCACAGTTGTGCGTTTAACCCTGAACAACTGTCCCTTTTGAATTTGCCACGAAAGAATTTGGCTGATGTACAGCGAGAATATTCTTCCCATTGTGCCGTGTTGCAACACGAGATTAATTCCTGCATGTGCTGTGGGTCAGGGCAGGAAGCACTGTTGGAGCTTTGGGGTGAATGACAATAAAGAAATAGAAATTTCACTAGGATAATGAATTTAAGCAACTTGCATCAGACGAAGCTCCAAATAAAATTAATTTGGACGAGCAAACTTTGTGAACTGTAGAGAAATAGAGTGGAGAGATTGTCCTAACTTGCTGAATTAGCCGTCGGGTTCACAGGCTGGTCAGTACGAAGAGCAGTTTGGAATTGCTCTGTGGGAGAAACTGTTCCCCCTCGGGCTGGAGCAGGACTGAGGAAGAAGTTGTGTAAAAGTGAGACGATGTGAAGTGTTTTCCACAGAGCCCGTTCTTTTCTGGGGAGCTGCCAGCAAAGAACCATTCCCAACCCTTGTGGTGAAGTAGTCGGTTGGTGTTGGAGGATGCCGAAAGCCTGAAGAATCATGAGATTCAGGTCCCATTATGAAATCTGGTTACTGACAGGCAAGATCCTGAGCTCTCAGCTTGGCTTATGTGTGTCATTCTCACTCAGGCCAGTTGAAGTGGTGCTTTTAAAAGTTGGAGAGGGATCAACAGGCCTTGAGAAATATATGAGGTTGTGTATTGTCCCTTTTTTTCCTCTTAATTGGAGATATTCAAGCATAAACTAATTTTGCAGAGAACAGAATAGATCCTGACAATACTCTTTGCTTGTTTTTATGAAGTCAGAAGTGTTAGGGGGAAAAAAAAAAAGGCAAGCTTTTAAAGACAGCAAATGCCAAAGACGCCACATGTATGCAGCTGTTCTGGTACAGACATCTGTCAAGCAGACATCACCCAATAAGCCCACATAAACATTTTCATTCTCTTTTATAGTTGAGGAATGGGATTACATGAGGGCAGTTCAAATAAATCACAGGGGGAAATAAAATAGCGAACTCGTAGCATTCAGTGGGCCAGATGCTCAGCTCCAACCAACTGGCAGAAAGCACAAGTCGGGCGCAGTGCAGAGGTGGCCTGGAGTTCAGCCTGGCAGGGCCAGCAGGAGAACAGGGAAAGGAGAGCTCGGGATTGGAACCTAAAATCATCCTCGGAGTGGGGATTTCGGTCTGAGGCTCTGGCTTTGATCTGAATTGACATCGACTTGGTTAAAGTCTCAGTTTGCCTTTCCACGAGAATTTAACTCAGTCCAGTAGATCGACACGAGAGGCTCCTGTTTCTTGCAGCCCACACGTGCCCAATGGGCCGGCACCTTTCTTCTGATTTTTTCTGCTCTGTCTCTTTCCTTTCTTTTGGGAGGTGGTTCTCAACAAATGGTTTTAATCAGCTTCCCTGCTTGCCTGCCTCCCTTTGGCCAGGCTGCTCCTCTGTCATTTGCCCTGTTGTGGCCACCCTTCTGGGACACAACCCATGGGGGAGCTGTATTATTGCAGAGTCCCCTGCGAGTGGTTCAGGAGCGGTTTTGATGCTGGCCTGCGTGACAATTCCGACTCATTCCTCAAAGATCTGTTCAATATATGCCAGGATGCAGCATTTCTAAGTAACTCCTGAGTGCTGAGCTGCGGAGGCATGCCGAGTCCTGTCTTCTCCTCTGTGAAAGCCAACAGTAGGAAGTAACTCCTGTGTCAAACCTGTGCTCTCCGTTGATTAACTCGTCACACAGCTGAGTCTCCCTGACCAGCTCATTTGGCTTTGCAAGAAGGACAAGGGGGTTTTTTTCACAGGGCTTTTTCATAGTTTTGGAGGTTTTTTTTTCTTCTTCAGTAAAGAGAAAAATGGGCATTATCAGAAAAGAAAGAAACAGCATGAGCTATTTCATGCCATCATTTTTGAAATATCACAAGCATTACCTTCAGGCAGCGTGTATAATATCGCATTGCGGGCAGCACTACTACGGAATTGCTCTCAGAGTGCATTTTATGGTCAGGTAAGGTGCAGTAAGCAGGCTGTGACACAGGCCATTGCCTTTCTCATTTTGTGTCTTGTAGCCTGTAATGAGAGGGAGCGCACAACAGCATTTTATTGTCAGTGCTGCAGCGAGCAAACATGAAGTGATGTTGCACCTGTTAGTGCCAGAGGTGAACTGAGCTCAGCTTCTTCAGATTGCTGAGGAAACTCCTGAGAAACTCAGCCATCTGTGAAACCTCTAAACTATTAGTATTAATGACACTTTATAACAGGCAGCGTTGACCATGGCGTATCTGTAGGTGCAAGTCAAGTAACCAGGTGATGTTCAACTGGCTCTTTCAAATTCTGTTTGGGTCCTCAGAGCAGAGTGATCATGTCCCGTTCCCTTGAGGCTGATGCCTGCAGCGCCCTTGGCTGCAGCTCAGGGAGGGCTCAGGCTTCGGCCAGGGCGAAACCGCGGCCTCGTGGGCAGCAGCACTTCACTTATGCCACGTTCAAAGTGGTGACCGGGTAGTTTCAGGAGTTTGCTGTGGCCTAGAAGGCTCATGGTTCGGGTCACGCTTTTGCGCAGAGTGTTCAGCTTGTGCTTTGACCTGTTTTAAGAAGACATGAAATTTTCAGACTTGTAAGAAAGGTTCCCAAACGAGGCGCTGAGCTTTGGAATTCAGTCGCACACAGTTTTGTCACCTGAGAAAGCAGCAAGGTTTGTGCTGTCTGTCTGTCTGTCTGTGGCTTCCCCAGAAGGAGGGGGCAGGAGCTGCTTGTTTCCGCTTTGCTAGAGGAGTAGAAAGGCCTCTGGCTTTCAGATCTCCCCAGCTGGTTCCAAGCGGGTGTCTTTCATGGTATTTTTCTTAGGACTGTACTTAAGCCTGTAATTAAAAAGGATGTCAGACATGTTGGAAACGTTCCTGAGGTTGGCTTAGAAAAGCCATCAAGTCCCTTAAGCCTGTCCTCAGCCCTGACACATTAGGCTGGCGCCATCTGAACGGGGCGCACTGTGACCCGAGAGACTTGGCTCACCTTCCTTCAGCCTGCGTCCCTTTTTCTGTAAAATTTTGTGCTATATTATTAACCATTAATAGTGGTAAAACCATTTCGTACTCTGCCTTTTTTTTTTTGCTTCATTTTCCATATCAAGTTCTCTGCCCCTTTTTATTGTTCTGTAGTGGTTAGTTTGCTCTCGGGACGGGTTTGACTCTGCAACCCCAATGTGTGTGATGCTTTCCTGAACACTCAGGTTTGCTTGTCTGTTAAATGAGAATCATTGGGCCATCAGATATTGTAAGATTCAACCGGTTAGCGAGCGTGGACTCTGCATTCATATCTTGGGAATGCTTTTCTTCTGTTTGAACATTTTAAGTCTTGCCTAAACAAACATGTTTGTAGCTTCTAATTCAGACTGCAAGCCCTGGCATTGCCTGCAAGGTTATACCACCACAAGTTTGTTCTGCAAGTCTTGATTTTATTCTTTTTTTTTGTGTGTGTGTGTGTGTGTGTGTCTATCCTTCTAGAAACGGCTTCCCCAAGCAAACAGCTGCTCAGCTGATCCTGAAAGCCATCTCCAGCTATTTTGTGTCGACAATGTCCTCTTCAATCAAGACGGTGTACTTCGTGCTCTTCGACAGCGAGAGTATAGGGATTTACGTGCAGGAAATGGCCAAACTAGATGCCAACTAAGCCTAGAAAGCTGCAGTCCCAGCCCCCTCTTCTACCCATCGTCCTCCCCAAATCCTTAACTCATTGTGAAGCAGAGCATCCCTTATTTTAAAATTTTGCTCATCTAGGGGGAATAAAGGTGGGGTTTTTCTGCTGGGTTTTTGTTTTGTTTGTTTGTTTTGGGATTATTTTTTTGTTCATTTTGGTTTTACTTTCTAAACTGTTTTATGTTGGCACTGATAGCTGGCATTACTGCTGTTAATGCACTGTATACCAGGCATCGTCTGACCTTAGTGTAATCTAGGAGATTTTATAGTTTTATTTTAATGAAGTATGAATTGAAGCAGAAAGCTCTTAGGATTATGTAGTCTTTTACTCGTGAAAGAAACAGGCCAACCCTATTTTGTAACTGTGTTGTGGTGCTTTATCAATACATCGAGTGGCGTTCCTTTCATTTTTTAAAAGAACAGATGCTATAAACCTAATTTGTGTTTGTTTATTGTCTTAATGATAAATCTGGAAGAAAAAAAGAAAACAGAAACCCTGTTGTCCTTAATTATATTTACAATTTTGAAATGGTGTGAATTGATTTAGTAAAATGTTTGAACTGGTGCTGTTGGTGTACTGGAATTAATTTTTTTTCCCCTCCAGCCTTCATTTTTCTAAATTGTGACAAGTTAGTTGTGAGAGGGATGATGAAACACCAGGTCTGAGCCAGAGGCCTGGACACGGGGTTGGAGGTTCTGTGACCCGACCGGTGCCGCCCCGTGGCGCTCACCGGGACGTCTTTTTCCAGGGAGCATTGGTGCCTTGGATGCCCCCGCTCACAGTATGATTTAATTGGCTGTTTCATTTGGGAAGTTGAAGCCTTTTTACATCAAGCAAGGCCCAGGATTTTTTGAACTGGTTCCAGTCATTTTGTAGTGGCCTGTTTGAAGCCGTTCTGAGGGTTTTTTTCCACGCTCTTTATGCACCCGGTTTGTATTGTTACCACAGCATTTGCACAGCTGAAATCCAGACTGCCATAAACCTCCGTGGAAGCCACTAGTTTTTCAAGAAAGAAAAGTTTACACTTTCAAAAGCTGTTGCATACGAAGGCTCTCTCAGAAGAGGAAGCTCTTCCTTTGAAGTTTTCAGCCTGCTCTCTCGATGGGAGGCAGACGTTTCCATCTCTGCTGAAAACTTTGTTTGCTGAGGCAAGAGGACTTCGCAGCCACTCTGGATTGATCCAGAGCAGTCGGTGGACCAAATCTGACTTTTGGGTAAGCTCATGAATACCAAATATTAAAAAGGTGTAGCTTAAGCTCCTGCAAGAGTTTGGGGTTTTTGTGTAGAAGTCCAGCCTACTTGCAGCTTCAAAGTGCGCTGCTGTAGAGGAACAGCAGCAGCAACAACAGGAGACAAAAAGTCTAAAATAACGGTGTTAAGAATAACACATCCCCAAAGTTCAAAGGAGCAAAGAATGAATTAATTTTTGTGCCCCTAATGTATAAGGTCTTTGGCCATAATATGGGGTCAAATTTAAAGTTTTTAAATGGCCAAAATGCATCTGGTATTGTTCTGCAAAGAGCATTCAAGGGGCAACAAATGAAATCGGATGCAGTACTGCGGCACTTAGTTGTGAAACGCGCGTCGCTGCCCTGGCATCGATCCTTAGAACTGCACTTTCCACAAATGTCACTAGGTGTCACCAAAAGGACTGAAAAGTAGAAAAAAGTAGGCATGAGCAGTTATCTGAGGAAACACTCTCTGCAATAAAGGCCCTGATTATTTCAGCAGAGATTTTTAATATGGAACGTGTCACAAACTGAGCTCACAGGTTACAGCTTCTTGGTCTCTTCACTGTAGAGTTTACTGGGTAAAGTCTCACTTTTGTAAAGTCTCAAAATTTTAACGTCGGTAATAGAAGAAAAAACAAACGTGGTTGTGCACAAGTATTTTCAGTGTAGTTAAAAGTATTTAACAAATCTGCCCCTTACACTATTACACCACACGGGGGGGGCGGTGGGGGGGACAACTTTTGCCTTGCGACTAAGAAAATCCCGAAGCAAACTGAATTGTCCTTCAAATCACACCGACCTGCTACTTCTGGCCTCACGTGCCCTCTGCCTGTCTAGCCATCAGCTCCGTCAGTCTCTCAGATGATTCCCGTGGGATTGCCTGCGATGGGTTATTCGGATTCAGGCCGTTCTGCAAAAAAATCCCAAAATAAAAGGGCCATGAACAATACCCGCCTGGTGAGACTCTGAGCCCTCAGCACCACGTCCCAGTGGGACCAAAACCAGTTATCAAGGACTTTTTGTGTCGCCTTTAATGAGAAAGATGCTCTCCTGCCCATGGCAGGCAGGGCCACTGCCCGACAGCGTTCACAAAACCTCTTATTCAAACTCGTAACTATGGCCCCTGTAAAGTCACCTGCAGCCCTCACAGGGACATCACCGCATTCTTCCTCTCTGCAAGCACCAGAGCATCCTCTTCCTCCTCAGCACTCATTCACAAGCCTGTAAACCCCGAGGGAGCACCGTGACCCTGTTGCTTTGCCCCAGCCCTGTTCCATGGGAGTCCTTGAACCCCTACGTGGCTGCTCCCCAATCCGCTCGTAGCCGGGTGAGTCTGCCCGGAGGAGGTCTCCGACCCGGCCCTGCCTCTCGACTAGTGCTCACCCAGATCTCCCGCAGCCCGAAGAATCCTGCTCCGAGGTCCTCAGATCCAGCAGACTCTGCTGAGAAAGCCAGAGATCCCAGAAAAACCTTGAACTTGGCCACACAGGGCAGCCTGAGGAGAATATGGCACCTATTCAGGAACCTGAAAAGTAACGTACTGAGTTAAACGCATTAACAAGAAAAACAGGAGAAGAAATTCCTGCTAAGTAAGTTGTGCACTGCACAAGATCCCTTTGGAAATCTCCCCGAAAATTTGCTCGTTGTAGCTAAATGTGCAAGATCCATTTGCAAAAAATAAAAATAATTTTAAAAAAATCGATCACGATTTGGGAAGGCCACACACAGAAAACATGTCAGTGAAAGGTCCTTTAGAGCTTGTTTGCTTATTGGTAAATTCATTAGAGACCTTATCAGAAAACAGCAGTTAAAATAGACATTCACTCCTCAACTGTTTACTTTCAAAGGGTAATAGCATTTTGTGGCCAATAGTAGTTTCCACTTCAGTTTCAAATCCCATTCTCTCTTACATTTCTGTTTCTAGTCAACTGTCTTCTTCCACGGTAGAAAATCCATGGTAATACCATCCTTGGCGCACGCAGCGTTATGTAACTTTAGAAGTTCCCTCTGGTTTTACAACCTGTCATCCTCCCAGAGCTTTCCTCATTCTAAGTTGTCAGCCTGTACAATTTGTTGAGCTGGTGCCTGCTCTTTCTTAGATTTTCCACTGTACATTTCATCAGCAGCATTTAAACCTCTAGAGTAATGAAGAAAAAAATAATTGTTCTATTTAAGACAAATTATGGATTATTAAAAAAAATTCTAATTTTAAATTAGTAACTCTTTAAACCGTTTGAAAACTGACGGCTAACACAGCTGTGTACTGAATACGGGTCCTCCCACCAGCAGATTTCCCCGTCGCCTTACAGACAGCGCTGGTCGCACCGAGCCCGAGCCATCGCTTCTACCAAAAGAGTCCTGGGCCCTCCCCACCTGCCCCGCAGCCCTGTCCTGCCCACGGGGTCCATCCTTACACCGTGCTCTGAAACTCAGCCCCTGGGTGAAGAAATCCCCACTGGAGGAGGTCTCGTTTTCTGGTCGTTAGGACACGCCGGTATCTTGCAGCGCTTTACAAAGAGGTCTGACATCTGGCGAGAGCGGGGGGTTTCCTCGTAATGCTCCGTTTAGGTGGTTGTTTCCAGATTACGTTGGATTTCCATTTGCTACATGTGCACATTCAGAGGAATGCCTCCAGCTAACATCTTTAAGTTGTGTTATCACCTCAAACAGTGGCTACAAGACACGCCGGGTTGTGACTTTCCAAGCCCACAAGCAGTTGCTCCTGTGCTGTTTTTCCCCAGTTATTGATGACTCTTCCCACAGACTAATTAGCACTCTAATCATCTCTTGAATGAGCTCCCTGCCACAAATCCACAGAGCATCGTGTAGGCTCCCTTTTAACTAGCACATTGTAGAAATACAACCTAGCAAGGAACACCCTGACGGACAGCGTCAGAACATCTGTTCTCCAGAGATTTGTCATGAACAAGTGCTCCCATGTACGAGATTTCATCGTAATTACAAAATGTCATTCAAAGGTTTATCAGGAGCAGTATCAACATAAGCATGGTATGGAAATATCAAACTGAGGATATTAATAGCTAGATAGGTTGTCATAGCTTGTAACCTTTCAGCCTCCAAATGCACCAAGGAGGAGTCAGTAAAACAGGTGTGGTTTCATCCAAGTGTGAGAAAGACCAGAATCAGACTCATTAGGAGTGAGCAAAGTGCTTTTAGAAATGCTTTTTTTCAGTAAAAAGGGGAATTGGAAACCTTTATATTTGTGATCTCTCAAAAAAGACAGAGTACATACATCCAATACTACAAGAGATTAAGAATTCAGAGAAAATATCCCAAAAGGGAAAATAACAACATGCAGACAAACCACAGGTACCATCTGCAGGCTGAAGCGGCGTTAGCCAAACAGGCAGAAGTTCGCAGAAAAATAAGGTTCTGCTTTCCCAGCATTCATTAGCGCCAAGTTTTTGTGAGCTCACTTTCCCTTGATCCTAGCTAAAAATTGGGTTTTCTAGCCTGAAACCCAGCACTGACAGGAGCTGCAGGTGCCCGGCTGCCTGAAGGTCAGGTCTGTAGCCTGTGCTAACCAGTCACATACTCTGCTCTGTGATGGTTTTGCAGAGGACGGTAATACCTCGAGTTGTAACAGCAACTCGGAGGGAGCAGCATAATTGATAGGCCTGAAGAGTGCAGGTAAGTAGAAGGATTGCATTTATATCCCCGGCGTGAAACCCAACGGGAACCGGACTATCGCACGCTGGCTAAAGCGCTTGAAAATTGCCACCGATTCCTTTTTGTGCTGAGTTCTGCAGAGATTTAGTCCGTTCCTCCATCGAATCCTACTTAATGCCTCCACAACTCATGTTTAACCATTATCACTAGCAACGTGCTCATAAATGCTTCTTCCCTGTCAGATTCCACGAACAGGAATCAAGGGGAGACGCTGCTGCTGCTTCCTAATACGAAGGAAGGAGCGACGACGTTTCACAGCGTCGCCTGAGAAAACCCAACTCTTCCACACTTTTTCACCGGCCTGGTTAACAGAAGAAATTTGATATTTTTGTACCTTGAAATGACTGGCCTTCTTAGGCTTAGGAGAATAAATTAAGGTTGAGCCAGACTATGCCTCAGCTGCAGCGATGGGCAGATTGATTTGCTTTCCATCTGGGAGATTAAATTCCACTGCCAAAAAAATGGCACCAGCATAATTAGCTGTCAGTCAAGTTGCAAAGAGACAGACTATGTGGGATAATTGAAAGCCCTGCAGCTTCTCATTACATACTACAGTAGCCCTATTTGCAAATTTCCACCTAGGAGAGGTTCTCCGAACACGGTCAGGTTTGCACTTATTCCTCCTGACACGTTCTTCAGAAGGGAAACAGGAGTATCGGGCGGGGATGGATTAAGTGTAAGTAACTTTCACTTAACCTAAGTTGGTCGTAATATATTTGTCAACAGCCCCTGACAACTCCACTAGGCTTTAGTTGCAAGCAAATCCAAACAGCTGGAAGAAAATGGTATGTCTTCAACTCCGCTTATGCCCAGGAGACACCTTTACAGGCATAAAAATCACCTCCCTCCTTTTGCTTTTCTCTCATGGACTATCTTTCCCTTATGAATCCTCTTATTCCACAAATTGTAATTCATAATGAACCTATCAGTACGCAATATTACAAACATATGGCTCATAAAGCAATCAACTCTTCTTTTTTTTCCTCTTCCATTTCACGAGGCTTGAGCACACCTCAGCGATTGCCGAGCATACAGGAAAATTTAGGAGAGATGGGTAGATCTGAAGATCGGCCACTGCCAAGGCTGTGGGGTCATTTCAACAATGGGGCAAAGTGTAAAATACATTACAGAATTCATCCTAAAACTGTAGGGAATACATAAACCAGAATTTCCTTCTGAGGATAACGAGAGCCAGCACCGCTCGCAGCCTTTTTTTTTAGGATGAGATGTAGTTTCTGTTTCTCTTCCTCCCTTACCAATAAAACAAAGACAACTAGGCCCATCACACTAACCAATTCCCAGTTTTTTAACATGGAAAAATGGCTGCCAGCTCTGGCTGAACGCCTCGGCCACCCCCTGCTCTCCAGAGGAGGAGGCAACGGCCACTTGCCTTGCAACCAGCCCCGCTTCGATCCAGTCTGCACTCACTGCGCTTTTCATGTACCCGAGGTGGGAGGGGATGGGGGCATTTTGCGAGCTTCACCTGTTTTTGAGGCTTCCAAGTTCTCCAAACCGGAAAAGTTGGTGCTTCCCACAGAAGAGGGAGCCAGTGTCACACCTCCCACACGGCTCCAAACCCTCTGAGCTAATAAAGCCCAGCCTAATGCACTAATAACTCTCCTTAAACCAGAGCTTTCATTATAAAGCGTAATTTATGTTCACCTTTAAGAGCGCTGCAAACCTGAGCCCTCTTAGAGGCAGAGATTTGCCTCTTGCCTCCCTGCAGCACTTCCTCAAAGCAGGGAGTGTTTCCAGACCTGACGGGGCTCACTGGTGTGAACTGGGAGCCAAACTGGGAACAGAAACAGGTGGTTCACAAAATGACTGAAGCTGAAGTAACTGGTTTGCTGCTGTGATGTGGTAGAAGCCTGGCTTGGCACGCGAGAGCAAGGCAGAAAATGGTGTGAAACTATTTCTGATTATTCGGGCTCCATCAAAAATATAAATAGGTCAATCTACTCCGATGTCTAGAGGGAGCAAGTCAGGATTTTACAGAGCTAGGTCTCACGCTGGTTTACCCTTACGTGCGTCAGGAAAGGGAAAATTGCCCCTCTTGTCTGTGCACAATGCTCCTTTATGATTTATTGGACAGTCCTCCTTTTTTGCCTCAATTACTCACTTCAAAAGGGGGTGGAAATGGGACATTCCTAGCCCTAATACTAAATGCATGTAGTCAATAAAAACAAAAAAACCCTGAAAAATGTTTAAAGGGAGGGTGCTTAAGTTATTGCAGCCCTTGGGAGCATTAATGTATGTGCCAACAAGTTACTGTATGTGGCTTTAACATGCTTATTTATTCTGCTGTGCAATAAAACTCTGTCTCAAACAGTGCCAAAACCTGTTCGCCATGGCAACCCCTCATCACACATGTGCTGCAGGAGTGCTTACAACCACCTTCTTAAAGAGAAATACACAGCGGGATGAACGGCTTGTGACCTTCAGGGCATTTTGCAACGTTTTAAGCATTCAAGCGAATATTACTTTGGACTGAAATATTTCTTCCAAGTACTTTTTTTTTTTATTCAGTAACTCTTTAAGCAGCAAAACAAAGCCTTTTCCTTGCTTGCTTCTCTGCAGCTGAAGCTCTAACGACTTGGACAAAGCACAGAGCCTTGGTTTTACCTGGCAGGTCTCAGGTGTTGCCAGTTGGCTGGGGAAGCCTGGTAGGAATCAGCTGGTCTTCTAGAGTTTCTAGTGCACTGCAGCTGTTCCTGGTGTAATTAGTCACCCTTTGTACTGGCACAAGAAAATAAATGTTTTCCCTCCTCCCACCTGCGTTAAATGCTTGCTCAGTCTAGCCACTGGCCCTCAAATCCAACCGCACACATGTCTATAATAAGGCCACAGAAAACTAACGTTACATTTGCTGGTTCTGCAAGTGCTTTGTCCAGGGAAGGGCTTGATTCTGGCTCCTGCTCAATTCACTGCTGCGCCTTAACAGAACCGGAAAGACGAGCTCGTTTCCCACAGCACGGGGAGATACATCCAGGGATTCTGGCAGCACGTGGAGCAGGTGGGGGGTAGCCACAAAACCTTCCTCCAACTACAGGGCTCTGCAGCGTGGGAATCCCTGCAGAAAACCAGGTTCTTTGGATTGTTCCCCTCCAAGCTGTCCAACGACACCCCGATTGAACACAGCCCTAAATGGAAGGAGCAGTCCCACAGGTTCTGCCAGGACACGAGGTTGTGTCTAGGATGGCTTACTTACCAGGAATAACCCCACCAGCCCTTCCCTCCTGCCTTTTGCGGGGTTCACACTCCTTGCCTTCCCCTTTTCATTTCAAAGAGCGTTATTTTATATTTCCCAAGCTTACCACAGCTCTGTACACACCAACGCTGCACCTTTCCTCCCAGGTCTGGAGAGGGCAGGGCTGCAGCCCAGCCCCAAGCTCAGGTGGCCGAGGCCGTCAGATGCTGCTGGAGGAACCTGTCAAGCAAGGACCCTGCGCATCCAACACAGCCTGAAAAGTCCTCTCAACCCGCCAGGAGGACTCCCAGGAGATGCTCACCATCACCAGAGGCACTGCCAAGGTGTGAGTCCACACCCTTAACACATCCCTGAGAACACGCTTACCTCGCTGGACTCTACTAATAAAGACGGCTGAGGGGAAATTAGAGATATTTTAGCCCTATGGCATCATTTAATGAAGTTCCCTCACCCCATGGCCCACCTTAATCCCTGTCCCAGGCACTGCTGCAAACTGTGGTGGGAGAGCACTGATCGCAGCAAGGCAGAGGGAACATAACCAGGAGTAGTCATAGAGACATTCCTTCTTGTAGCCAGGTTTAGCACCCAGGAGAGAAATCCTAGAAAACACCAAAAAAAAAAAAAAAAGTGGTTGTTTTAAAAATAAATAGATACATATATAAAGCAAGAAAAGAAAACAGTGTATTCTTAATGCTCCATTATTAACGGTGCTCAGTAAGGGATTTTCTGCTTTGCTGGAGCATGTAACAGGCTTAAATAAGAATCCCTATCAGAATATAACTTCATAATTACACAGATAATATTTTGTTCTTGTAATGACAACATAAACGCTCACAAACTGCATGGGTTGCGCGTTTCCACAAATTACAGAGATGTGTCTCAGCGTGGGTTTCAGTAAAGACCACAAGTGTGTCACCTTGACAAACGAGTAACTATTTCAGACTCGGGGATTTAATAGTGTTGTCCTCTTGTTTTTAGTGCGGCTTTCAGCTACTGGCTCCTGGCACGATTCCCGAGGCAGTTGTGCCAGGGATGAACACTGATTTCTCAGCCCCGTGTATCCCTCTGATGCTCAGTGGATTCTGTCCAATGGGAGTTATCTTGGAGATTGTTTTCAAACACTTCAGTTTTGCTCTTTATCTCCCAAAACCACAGTGACACTCCTAGAAAAAAATGCAGATGAAGCACTCTGCTTTTTTATTATTCCTTTCTTTTCTCAGCGACTGATCACGTTTCGTGATCTTGGTGAGCAACACGGAAAAGAAGAAGAGCACTTGCGTGCCTGCAGGTACGACAGGAGGGAACTCAAACTTCCCAAATGGACAGAAATAAAACGGAACAGCTCTGTACGATAAACGATTCCTCCCAGTAATCTGCGACCTGCTTCTGTGCTGTTGCAGCAAATGCGTGTTGTACTGCTCTGGCAGCGGGATCGATACCTTTCACAGTAAGTATTGTAAATAAATACATTCCTTGTTAGAAAGCTGGGTTTGGATCAACTCCACGTGAGTTAAAAATTGTGCTGAGATGTCCTATTATGACCACTTCCATCCACAGCTTTGTAAATCTCAAGTGGAAAACATCTTGATATTACACGGGTGTCACCAGTTTAGAACACGCAAAGTTAAGTTTATTGAGCTGCAATTTCGCAGTGCGTTTGCAGAATTCAGAAAATATGTTAATGTCTCCTAAAAACAAGCACTGAAAACACACACTGATCTACTTGTCCATGTGTTTACAATTATTTCTGTACATTACTGTGTCGAAATAACTGCTAGAAAAAAATTTGAAGCTAGTGTGTGTACATTTAGTTTTACTCAAATTCCCATAAATGTGTAAGAAAGCTCTGCTGCCTGGAGACTTTTGAAAACAGAGTTTTAACGTGAATCAAATATCACGAGTGATACCTATTACTGCATCCTACTCGCCTATTCCATTACAACTTGGAGGCATCACAATATTTTGGGTCATTACACAGTGCTGGCAGCAGGAAAACTCTCCAAGCTGATTAGCATGTTAAAATTTCTCACACTAAAGCACCTAATCCGTCGGAAAGGACTGTTAGGTCTCAGCTGATCATTCATTTGTCTCATTGAAACCCTATGGCTCCGTTTTAAGAGCTTTTTTATAGACTCGTATAAAGGAGAAAGTGAAGTTTTTAACATGTTTGCACTCCACTAAGTCAATACACATAAAAAGAAGTACAACTGGGGTTCCTACAGGAGTATATGGCCCAGAAGTGCTAAGCTGGTAAAGAGATACAGCTACTAGTTAGGCAAGAGATTAACTTTTTGATTTCCCTCACTTTGCTAACTTCTTCTTAGAGGCAAGGGGCATCCGGGAATGTGACAGTCATAGAATCATAGAATGGCCTAAGCTGGAAGGGACCTTAGAGATCATTTTAATCCAGCCTCCCTGCCGCCAGGGACGCCACCTCTTGACTAGATCAGGCAACACATGGGGACCGAGCGGGAATCGAACCCGTGACCTTGGCATTGTTAGCGCCACGCTCAACTGACTGAGCTAAGTGAGTCACATCCCAAACTCGCCAGGCAGATGCTTTACCCACTAAATTCATATGTGCTTCTTTTTTCTTTCAGCTAGATTATTCTCATGGAAGCGTTGCTCTTACTCTGGTTATTGGTTTCTGTTGCTTATTTGTCCAAACCCAACAGCATTTAGCAGGATCAGCACTGTCATTACTGTCCATATAGGACCTTGTTGTTCAAGGAAATAGGTAACTTAAAAATAACAAGTCACGCCTGTTCCAACAAGTTTATACTGGACTACTTCACCCAGTTACTGAAGAGGTTGGGCACAAAACAGGGGTAAGGGTTAAGGCTATATTTTTTCGTACATGAAGGCCTGGTGTACTTGACCGTCCTGCCACTTGCACATCTACTGAGATGTGTAAAACCCTACGGTGGAGAGTTTTACCATCCCATCTACTGGGAGCACTACAGAGCATCTTCCTCTCTCCTGCATCTCTGGTGCTTGTCCACGTCCTTCCTACATCAACACAAAAAGCTGAGTCATGTGAGGGGCACAAAATCAAGTTCTCGCCAACGATGAGGTTGAAGGCTCTTGGCAACACCCTTGGATGCCTGTGGGATGGTGAGAAGCTTCGGGGAAGCAAGACAAAGAATCTCGGCAGCTGCAAGACGCAGCAAATGAAAGGAACATGCTTTTAAATAGGAACCATCAGTACCAAAGCAGCTGTCAAATGTGCTTTGCCCAAAAAGTGAATTTTTATTAAGCTCTGTAAAAACTTCTAAATCTGAAACTTTAAAAGCATTTTTCTGTCTAAAACGAAAGTTGAAAATGGCAGAGCTTTATTGAAAGCTAATGTTAAAGCAAGAGTTTTGCCAAGAGAATCACGGAGATGAATACTGTTATTAATTACCATTTAAACATCTACATCTTCAACAGTCTTTGAAAAACTGTCTGAAGTAGTGCAGTCAGGATCTCCCAGCCAGATGGCTAATGAAATAGCATCGGCCAGCCTTTCCCACAGACAATTACCCGCTTCATGGTCTGTAAGTACCAAAACGTCCACATCTCTGACAAAGTTTCAGAAAGAAAGATTTACCCCAAAGTTAATGACATGGGTACAGTACCATTGATTGCTTCTTTTGCAGAAACCTGCCTGGTGTTTGGGAAGAAATGAAAGAAATATGGAAAAAAACTCAAAGGACAGCCTGAGGCCATTATCTCGTAACAGAGTTCTTCATTGTCTTTCAGTTTAAGGAACACTTTTCTTCCAGAAAATCCTGAGCTATGCAGCTGGGAAGTGGGGGCTGAGGGGAGGTGACAGTGCAGTCAGGCAACAGCCTTGTCAAGAAGCAGAATTTGGGCAGAAAAGGCAAAGAGGAAGTCTTGGGACTTTAGTCATCATTCCCAGTGGTTAATCCCACATCACTACGAGCAGTTCCTGGTGCCTCTTGTCATCCACTGAAGCCTTCGCGTCAGGCTTTATGGAGTGTCCAGCAGGTAGGAGAGAAAGGATTGAAGTGGATCTGGCAGAAGGAAGCCTCCTCCATTTCCACTTTCCTCGGCAAAACGCTGACTTCATCCACAAGCCAGGGAGAGCCAACCAAAAACCTTTAGATATTCCTTGGTAAGGAACTTTCTGGTACTGCATTCACAGGCCCAGTCACTTCCCTGCTCCCAGGCTTTGAGCTGGTACATCCTGCAAGCTCAAAGCGTACAGACTCATCTTCTATTCGTTGAAGGTTTGAGAGATTGTGCTGTGTCTTCTGCAAGGTTTCTGCCAGCTCTTGTTCACACCTCATCATCCTCCCTTGGCTGTTGATAACCCTGTGGAAGTGAACATGAACTACAGCAGGGGTCCCACAACCTTCCATGGCACACTCTTCCAAGGTTTCCTGCCACCTTCTCTCCTCTCCAGCCTTTCTGTAATGTTGTCTCTTTTCATCTGGGCACATTTGGGATGAGATGTGTTCTCAACTTGGCCTGGACAAGAAACTTTCTTTTGCCAAGACTGATTGGAACAGTTCAAGACAAGGTAATTTTGAGCTGCAGAAGAACGGGGAAGAGCAGCAGCAAAATAAAAAGAACCAGCAAGCAGAACACACAAAGAAATGAAAGAATGAATGAGCAACAAGGAGGAAGAAAAAACAACAGTATGAGAAAACAAAGAAAATCTGGGGGGTGGTGTACATAAGTTCAGAAAGTCCAGTTACAGTGAGGAAAAAAAAAAATACAAACTCTCACATCAGTTAATACAATCAAAGGAAAAGCTGTGAATTGTCCTGGATGGTGTTTCAGCCAAAACCTTCAAGTCATTCTTTTTTTGTTGTTTTCTTGAAAAGTATACACACTATCCCAAGCCGTCTGAAGGGTGGTGAAAGCCACAGAATCCCCAGCCATTGCCAAGTATCATCTGTTCCAAAAATACTGTTCTAGACTGTTATTTATTTGACCAAAAAGTTGAGAACATTTAAACCAAAAGGAACCACAGGCTAAAGAAAATGCTTATTAAAACCAGCCTCAAATGACACATATAGTCTGATACGGTATTTTTAAAATGATATAAAACTAATTCAACTCTTGCAACAAAGTCAGATTATGCTGCCTGGCAACATGCCCTGGACAAAAGCAATGTTTCCATAGGGGAGATTTTCTGATCTTATTCTTCTCGGACTGTAGCAGTGCGCCATATGTTTTCCTTGCACCACCCTACACCTTACTTACACCAGAAGGCAGCAAGAACTGCCACAGCCCGTCCACATGCCTGTAAGAAAATAAAGAAACTTATTCCAAGGAGGGATGGGTTTTACTCTCCAACAGTAGTTTATGCCTACCCATCAAATGCTCGAAGAGAACTGTCCCCATGGGCTTATTTGAAAGGCTTTCCCTCCAAAACACAGGTGCCAAAAACCACTGTACTGATGTATACAGCAAGAGGAAAAAGTTCATTGGTAAGACTAAAATTTGAATCAAGCCAACTGCATTGCCCTGCTCCACAGGTTTTGTGCAAGTAACTTATTGTCATACCCATAACTGCATTAAGAGTGTGACTCCTGGACAAAATAACCCCGATAATTTGGGACTTGCATAGCTTGATAAACCTGGACCTTAACTTCATGATGGTAATTGCTTCCATTTTGCAAAATAGGAACATAAACGCAACATTTGCCTCACAGAAAAAAAAAAAAAAAATCAAACCAACCACATAATTTATTCTCCTCTACCTGGAGGGAAGACTTGGAGGCCACCAAGCCCACTGCTGAGCTATGCCAGCCAACAGGCAAAATTTCCAGCCATTGGCAAATTTTCTGTGGAAGATTAGAGGTGGACAGTGCCCATCCTAAAAAAAAAAATAAATAAAATTTTTTCTTGTGAAAGCACCAGTAGCGCTGAATCCCAGTGCCTCCTACGTCATGCACAAACACACTGAAATCACCTGTCAGATATAAAAGCAGGTCGAGAGCACTGGCATGCAGGGTATGTTCTCTCCAAGTCTATACCAAGCTAAAGTCCTGCAAAGAAGTCTTGATTTATATATCCACAGAGTGCTGAATTGGCCTCATCACCCAGGGATTACGGGAATATAAAATAATTACAAGCTGCTTATATAACTGGAGATTTTTTTTTTATTCCTCCCTCAAAAATAAAAAAAGTTTAAGAAGTTCTGCTTCCATTGCATTTGCAGACCATTCAAAGAGCAGTCTAATTAGCTTTTGATTCCCAAAGTCTTAAAAAAAGATGTCAAGAACAAAAGGACATCAAGGTCTTTGGGTGAATCGATACGGGATGGCAAGCCTTATGCAAGCAAAGCGCTGAAATGTTTCCATCGCTACCCTAACTCCTGATTTGCTTTGGAAGACCTGGTGGAGCTTCAGTTATGATGGGCAGCTTGACAACAATCTGAAAAATGTCACATCCGAAATAAAATCTGTGACACAACATATGATCTGGGCAGCAAATACAGTGTTTGCCCATGTTTTCCGAGTTTGAACACATGGAGTAGTACAAAATACGAATTTCAAATTCTTTAGAGTTTATTACCTCACTCAGTACTTGGTTAAATAGGCCTAATTTTAATCAGCCAACTGTCCTAATCTAGCAGAATTGTCTTTTTCGGAGGGGGTAGGTGGGAACTACATGTCACTGACACTTTACATTTATTCATGGAGCAGCATTCCTGGAGTGCTTGTCATTCTAAATGGCTTTGTTTCAGAAACAGCGGGTAATACAATTTTATCCAGCCTGGATGACAGTCTTGAGATCCACTCTGACATATTTCTTACAACAACAGGATTCTCAGAGATCCAAGTTTCTAAGTTGCCCATTTCAGCAAGATCACCCGTGACTCTGCTCCAATCTTGCAGAAAAGTCGGGAGAAAACCATCCTGAAGACAGCTCATGGGCCAAAATACTTGGACCTTTCAAGATTGGGACAAATCTTTAATTTCCCTTAACTCTAAATGGCAAAGTTTTCAAATAGATTTTCTCTTCCCCCCCACCCTTTCTTTATTAAGACAACCTGTTTCTTTTTAATTAAAAAAGCCAGTGCCCTCCTGAGAGATAAACAAAACGGAGGGGGAACCACAGCCAAGTGAACAGGATCCACTCTCTGATATGCAGTTTGTGCATGGTTAATGGATGTTGGGCATTAATATTTCTTACCCTTTTGTCTGTGTTCACTGTAATAGAAACCCCTGTCTAGACTGAGTGGCTACTACAAGTAATCCCAGTAATATCCAGTAAAATCACTCTGAAATGTGATAGCTATAGTTATCAAGGAGCACCGGGATTAACTTGATTGATTGAACAATGGACTTCTGGTTTTTAACATGATCTATATGTGTCCCCAAAAATCAAAAAATATACATATGGTTGTAAACCCTTCAATGCAGGGCAACTTATCACAGTCTGTAAGTGTACTGACACACCCTAAAAGGGGAGAGATTAGCGCTGCTCCAAAATGAAAGGATAAATGGCAATGGCCATAACAAAATACTTTCACTTAACCACCTTCTGCAAGGACAGGACACATCAACATCTCTACTGGCAGCCAGTGAGCAAACAACACATACTTGAACCAGCATTTCCTTAAAAGCTGTCTCCTGAAAATACACCACAAATGAAGATTCTTGCAGTAAGCCCAACCAAGAGAGTCATCTTCTCTTTCTAGAGCAGCCTCTGCAACATCTCAGTAAATAACTGCTTCATTGCACAAGGACAACAAGGTTCTACCAAGAGATATGAGATTACACTGAATACATTTGCTGAATTTAAATGAGAAGTGAAATTTCTAGGCCCAGGCATAGAGCATCATGGACTTCTGTTATGGGCTCGTGATGGCTTAGTTGCTGACCTAGGTCTGCGAGTGGGCATCCAATACCTTTGCTTCGAGCTGAGATAATCTGTGGTGCACACATTTAATCTCGCTGAAGACTGACTCACATTAGTGAATAATTAATTAGTCAGAGGTATAAGACCTGAAACCAGAACTCCCGCACTCATTTCCAGCTCTGCCCATAGTCCTCTCCATGGACTTGGTCAAACTTTTGAGTTCTTCTTTGGGGCTAATAGGAGTTTGGAAATGAAAAAAAAATGCTTTTATCTAGTACAAAGGAGCCAACACTCAGTAACTACATGTGTGGTTAGGTAGAATATGAACCACTTCGTAGACTAGGAAAGCATCAAGCTTTAGAAAAGTTACTTGATAAATCAGCTTCACCTAAGGAATTGCCAGCTAAGCAGTTGAATTTCGTCTCTACAGTTCACAATCCATTCTCATTAAATTGAAGGGAAACTGTCTCAACTCTGCATTCGTATCTAGCTATAAGAAAGATAATAATGGAAAAAAAACCCCGTTACTAGACTTTTAGTACAGTGATATTCTAAAAGTCATTCCTAAAGGGAACTACCTGGGAGGGAGGTGGGCTTTTTTTGCTCATCTGTGGCATATTAATAAACAATATGATTGTAAAAGAACTAAAAACTACTAACCTTAGCAAATTCATCTGATGGTCAGATTATTTCTGTCCCAATTGCACAGCAAACCAAAATATTCAGTCACCAGATTTTCAGACTCTATCTCATGATGCAGCAAAGGAGCAAGTGTCCTTCTATACATCTCTGCCTTCCCTTTTCTAACACACCTGTGACACGCATTTCCTCTGGTTGCTGCATTAAAATGTCAGAACAGGTGGTTCAGGTTTGTTTGAAAAAACAATTAAAAGAGCTCTCCCTCTACTGCTAATTGTTAAGTAGCTCACACTTACTCACCTGGGACTAGTCTGCTGCAACAAGGCTGCTTGTTCCCTTTGTTTCTCTAAGTAATCCAATTTGAACAGGGCAGAGCAGGAAAGGGAACTCCACAGACAGACTTTTCTTTTCCCTGGTGGAAATATTTTTATTTCTGGAAGCTGGGGCTGTACCTACTGCCCAGCTTTCCTCAAATGCCGACCAAATCCAACACTTAGGATGAGCAAGACGTGAATGATTTAAATCAATTCCAGTCCACCATCTCCTTTGGAGCTGTGACAATTTCTTAGGTAAAGACATGGTCCATGCCTGACAAAAAGTGGTTAAAGAGCTCCCTGTGCTGACCTGACACTGAACCTTTTGCTGAGCCATTCTCAGTGCAGAAAAATATTTATTTTATTACAGCCCTGCAGAACTCATCCCAGTCCTGGCATTCAGATTAAGACCAAATGTGTTGAGCTTGCATTGAGTGAAGTTATGAGAGATCTGTATTTGGCATCTTATCTAACCTCTTCTGTAGATGCTGGTGATGCTGAAATGGCACGAAATAAAATAATTGCAATAATAACAATGCTTCTGACACCTTGCAGGTTCTGCTGGGGACTTCATAAAGGGGAGAGCCCTGTCCTGCACCACAAATTGTTTTCAAAGGATTATGTATCAAAACTCTCCCTGAATCCTTAGAAATTCCTTTTACAGGGAAATTTGTGAGGCTCTCCTGGCTGGATGAACGACATCAAGTCTTGGCTCACGTCAGTCCCCGGCAGGTCACGAGGCCTGCGGGCATCTCTAGACCTTGCTCAGCGACAGCACTGACCGACCCAGAGCAAGAGGAGGGACCCTCTCCCCAGCCCAAACTGGAAAGATGTCAGGCTGTGGATGGTTTATAGTGGACGTGTATCTCTAGGGATAACCCAGATGTGATCTTGGGAATCCTGAAATATGACAGAAGGGACTATCTGACCGGTGCTGAGACCCGAGTCTGAAATGTGCAGTAAAACATCGATGGAACGTGTTCATACGTTTCTGATTTTTGCTGCATTCATAATGGTGAAAGAGCTGAAATCTCCTGGGGTTAGACATTGATGAAAGCATTAAAGAGTTTTCTCACCAAAATTTCTAAGTAATCCATGTTCTCATGGTAACAGCAAAATCCCTGTTAAAATATAGTTGCAAATATCCTGTTTCTTTTTATTGCTGAGCTGATATATCAGACCTGGGGTATGAGATATATGATATTTCCATTACAACCATAATGTCTCCTTGGGACCTATATGGTATCACTGTGTGTTACCAGACTTCAATATCGATCCTGAATGCCAGGATTTTATTTACTAAAATATCACGTATACCAGGTCTTGATCCATCTATTGTAATAGAAGATGAAAACTAATGAAAAATGAACGTTAATTGCAATATTTTAAATCCCAAATGTAAATTTCAAACTTGGAAAGTGTGATAGGGAAAAAAAGAGGAAAAAAGTGTGAAATCAGAAGTTCTTTCATCTGAACATGCTCATGAGAGAAACACCAAATAAATAGCGTGAGGTTTTATTGGTGTCTCTGGGCTTGTTTCTGCGACTGTGTGAAAGAAACCTCTATAAAGGAGGCATTATCTGAAGAAGCCTCCCAGCTCTCACACAAATTTCTGCGAGCATAAGGCTGTATCGCTAATACAGAAACAGATCTGCCACAGTATTGTCTATCCGATCTATTTGGGAGCAGCTTGAGACACAAGGAAGGGTGGCGAGATGCAGATGTTATCAATTAGTCCCAAAGAAGTTAACAAAACAGCTTCAAACCGCAACAGTTGTTCCAGCTGAGAAGCCTGAACTCTGAAGTGGGTATTTAGCTGTTGCTGTGTGCTCACCCCTTTTGTATGTGCTGATAGGAAGCCAGTCAGACCACAGCTGTGAAATCCCAGCTCCGGGAACCAGATCCTCCCCATCAAATCCAAGGGGCAGGAGGCAAGACTTGCGTTGCGAAGGATATGCCCAGGGCTGAGGCAAAAACCACAACTGAAACGCAACAGGTCTTGTAAAACAGTTATTGATAAATAGAGTGACAAGGAAAAGTAAACCCACTTCTGTCTGTGGCAAACTGAGCAGTGACACAAAAGTTATGTGAATTGCTGTTAAAAAAGAATTCCTCCAGATCACGACAAGTAAGGCGAATGTGTGGGAAAGGATGAGCAAGACTAGAAATAGAGAGGAAATTGTTCTTTGCCCTGAAATGCCACCGTCTGAGTGGGATGCGGTTGCATAAGAGCATGTGGGCTTTTGCAAACACTTCTTCATCTTTAGACTGTGCTGAATCTTTGGCATCATCCACTGATCACTAGCTAAGACAGCTGAACTATGGCAGAAAGAAAACCAGGGATTTTTATTTCCTACTGACAAAAAAAGTAAAATAATAGCAGATGTCCAGAGCACAGGGGAGACTAAAGGCCTTCCTTCCTTCCCTAGTGCAGCCATGGGACTCCCAGCCCCTGACTCTCTAGGGCTTATCTGGTGCAGCCTCTGGCCATCCCAGCAGGTCCATGATCTCCAACCTACCCTGGTACTGAAGCCAGCCTGCAGATGCCCCCCGGGGCACTGAGGTGATTGTGGTTTCAGCCCCTGAGGGTGCTGCAGGTTCAAGAGCAGCCTGAGGACGCTGCAGGGTGTGAAGGCAGTGGGAAAAGCCTGTGGGTACAGAGCTGCTGTGGTCCATGGTGTGTTGTTTGGATCGCATCTGCTGCAGTCTCATCTAAGGCGAAACACTGACTTCACTGAGTCTGTTGGCAAGTGAAGCCCACAAGCCAGTGCCAGCTCACAAGCAGTTTGAACAAGGTCCGAGTCATGCGGCCACGGCCCCTGGTGCACCAGTTCCTGTGTAAAATAGGACTGAGAGAGGCCTCCTGGGTCACTGAGCCTTGTCTCCTGCTATCACAGGCACTGTGTCGTGTAATCCCCTTCATAAACACAGCAGCAGCTGGGGGAGAAAAGCCTGGAATGGCAAAGGATGCTGAACGTGAGGTGTTACAGGGTCCCGAGTCAGGGGGATCTGGAGTATGCAAAGAATGCAGCTTTGTGCTGTTTGGAAGAGCAACGTAGTATTTTATTAATGAAGCTGGAAAGTCATATACCCAGAGAAACACCCAAGGCCTCAATTATGCCAGAGAGGCATCAAGGTAATGCAGTACTTGCTTTCTACTTCTGGCCTTCAGTTCAGAAAATTGTTTTCTTCTCTTTCAACATTTGGTTGAGCATGACATGCCAGCAGGAGAGGAAAAAAAAGCAGCAGTGGTTTCCATTCCTGCAAGTACTGTGTCTGTTTTAAATCATGAGAGAAGGAGACTTCTAATGAGGCTGATTCATATAATGATGTATTTTACAAGCTATTCTCAGCAGATTCACTGCAATATGTCATTCTTTATGTACCACGAGAGATATATGAACACACAAGCTTATGAAGGGTGGGGAAGTCTCTGAAAAACTGACCAGTTTTGCACTTCATGTGCTGGAGAAGGAGAGAAAGAATTGGAAGTTCACATAGTCTGTGCTTCCAAACCCTCCAGACCTCAGGTCAGCTGTGAACTCCACTCCAATAAATATGAACATTACAAGACTTGTGTCTTAAAACTTATTTCCAAGGAAGTGTCTCATTTTATTGCTACATGAATAGGAGACTCTAAGGTAATATTGACTTTGTTTTACATTTCATAAAAAAAAAAATAAAGAGAGGACTGTAATTTCATGGAGGCTCTAGCAGAAATTCCTTTTTCCATCCAAGCGGAAGAAATCATGTTCAGGACCTCTCCCTGAGGGCTCAAGGAAAGTGCATTAACATGGCAACTCCCACTTCGCTTTATTTGTGAGTTACTCTTGCGGGAGGATGGGGCTGGAATTGAGAGAGGCTATAACAGGACTAACCGGCCAAAGCCTGTGACATTAAGGGGTAGGCAAGGATGCTGAGAGGATAATCCCAAAGACACAGCTCTCCAGCTGATGAAAATCAGAAGAGCCAGATAATCACTGAGAGAGATTCCCACCTAGAAAGAAGGTAATTGCAGGGGCTTTTGAGTAAAAGGCTGCAGTAGTTTCTCCAGTTCTGCCTGTCGCTCCTGTCACTGCTGACTTTCCCAGCTCTGTCTTTTTTAAGATGCTGGAGGAGGGGCTGAGGCCCTTTTAATGAAGTGAAAGGATGAGCAGGAGGCCTGTCTGGAACAGCAGTGGAAAAAGACGTATGCAGAGAGCCCTGCGCATGGGGAAAGCAGAGCTGCAGCCCATCCCAGATGCAGGAGCCGCCGAAGCCTGAAGATGCCTTCAGGAAATCTCCACAAGGCGCCCCCAAAGAGTTTTGGCCAGGCAGCAGCGAGAGTCACTTCTGAGGCCACACCATCGCCCGGCTCTGTTGCGCCCTGGCCCCGCTCGCCGAAGGACGGTGAAGCGTCTGAGCGGTGAGTCCCACCTGGGCTGGGCTTTTCAGGCCACACGTCTCAATGACACGGTCACGGGTCTTTTCCGTGCGTCTCCTGGCAAACCCCACTCCTCCTGCGTCGAAGGGGCCCTGCTTTAGCCTTTTTCTCCCCGCCAATGTAACAACCTGAATTCTGGCACGGGGAGCTGGCCGCCGTCCCCTCTCTGGGCTGCCAATATCCCTTCTCTTTCTGGCCCGAGGGGCCACCAGAGAGCGATAAGGGCTGTTGCCAACTCTATCTGCCTGGGAACAAGGGACCAGATCTTAGTGGTTCCCTGCTGCTAGCCCACAGGCCAGCCCTTCTGGATTCCTTAAAGGCAGGCTGCCCTTACTTACTAATTTTCTTAATTTTTTGTGGCCTCATCGGTGCCTTAGTCATAACACCAGGGTCAGCCACCAGCTGCTGCCTATTCCCACGGTATAACCTGCCCGCTTCACTGTCTCTCCTTAAATGTAATACGTGGAGCATTTGTGTCTGGTACTTTCTCTTGTTTCTGCAACTGAAATTTTATCCATTCATGGAGTGCCCGAAATTCTGCAGAGACACTTGGCCTAAATACTCGTTTCATTGTTGAAAGCCAATACTGCTTTAACAGATGCAGTAAAATTGTGAGAATCTAAAGTTCACTTTTCTGCTTTAACTACCGCAGATGAAAGAAGTCTACTTCACACAGCTGAATGCCTCTTTTGCTTGCTGGCACATTAGCTTTAAAGGTGTTCTGGTAGTTTTCAGTTCTCTGTGCTGCTTAAGCACTTGTGTCCAGACCCTCAGCTAGAGCAGATGGATGCGGCTATGCTGCAGACAGCAGAGCTATGCTGACTTATACCGCCAGGCATATTTTTTTTTTATATGCAGATATGCTTAGAAAGCAATCACCAGGCTCCCTCAAGCTGATTCCACATGACTTGCAGCTGCAGTTTCAAAAGCCATGCTGCTCCTGAAGCTTCGGCACCGCTTGCTGCACATTCCCACACTGTGTAGGCATCTGTCCAGGGTACAGAGGAATCCAGACCAACACCAGTGGCAAACTCCCAGCCTTCACTCAAAGTACTGTTCATCCTCGGGCATCCTTGGCCATGTAATTATTGTACTGCCTTGCACAATTTCAAACAATATCTCGTAATGACACAGAAATCTCCGGACGAGGCTGTCAAATTATTTTCGTTTCTTCACCTCTGGGAAACAAAAGCAGAACAAGCCAAAGCATTAGCAGCGCACACTCTGTCTAAACCCAATGTCTTAAGATTCTCTTTCAATATCGTTTCTGTCCTGTGAGTTAGACCAGTGCAGACCAGTTCCCTTCTGTGTCTGCAGCAGCTGAACACCCTATGGAGCTGTTGGGCTCTGTTTAGTGTACAGAACTCACACTCCGGAGTTACATGGCTATCTCCATGCAGCAACACAGTTCCTCTGTTCTCCGCTGACCTTGCAGGTTTGTCACCATTTGAAAGCAATTATTTTCCTCTGACTTGGCATTTTTGGCTCCTACCCAACTACTTGCGGGCACTTTGGGATTTATAGTTAGAGCTCCTCAAAGGAATAGTTATCTCGAAAGTTGAAACTATATCCAAAAGGCTAAAATGTATCTTTCAGCTGAGTGTGGTTTTAGAATTGCTTTATATGGGCTTCGCCAATTCGTTTTCCTGGAACGAAGTGGCTGCAGGAATACCTAAGGACTGCAGCAGAGGAAAGAGGCTGATTGTCTTTTACCACCAGGAACTTTATAATAGGAGTACAATTTATTTCCCTTTCGAGATGTTTTACGTGGTGGAAAAATGTGAATCATATTTTCTAACCCGAAAAACTTCTTACGAATAAATAATGTAGAATAAAATAATTTGGGTGGTAAGCAAAGCTAATACAAGTTTTCAGTGCTCACAAGAGGAGAGAAGAAGATGCAAGGATTATGGCCAGACCCAGCTCGCACTGCAAGTGTTTGGTTCTCACACACCTGAACACCAAAGTCCTGACCTGGCAGCCTGTCCTCCACCATGAATCATGATTGTGCATCACCGGTGGAGAACCCTGGGAATAGGGGTTTAGAGTAAAACTACATCAGCTGTACCTGTCCTCCAGCCTGTAACTCAGGATCTTGACTCCTTGTATGGGGTATATTGATCAAAATGATTGTGTGTAATCCAAATGGGCATCTGGATCCCAACTTTCCTGGCTAGTGTTTAGCTGTAGGAAGCACAAGCAAACCCCTGACTTTGAGCAGGGGGAACTGTGTGTGCAGCTGAAGTGAGATTCCAGACTTGGAATTGGCACCATTTCCCTAGCTGAAGCTTTCCAGACCTTGCTTTCAAAAGTGACTGTCTGATAGAGAAAACTAGAAATAAAACAAATGATGTCAAGTTGATTATCCTGCAGTTAGCTCTCATTCATTTTATTCAAGACGTCTTTGAATTACTCCTCACAAATATGCCAGCAACAACAACAAACAAGTTTTAAAAAAATCCATGGTTTTGGCATAAAGAAGTTCTCATCTTTCCTAGGGTAAGACCTCAAGTGCCTCATGCTGTTCTCACATTTTATCGCTGTGGAAGGAAAGATGTTAAACTAGATCTGGAATTTGTGCTTTGATCACCAGCTGTGTCATACAAAAGGACATGCCAAGTGGAAATTTCTTAGCAAACATCCTTCTACAGATGACAGGAAAATCTGGACCTCAGTCTTGCTGATTCCTGTAGTTGGGAAAACAAAAAAGAAGCAATGCTCCTAGCTGCACTTCCAGAAATGTTTGATACCCCAGCCTTGCCATGTAGCTTGTTCATAGTGCCATCAACTGGAGTGGCCTTGCTCATGAGTCCAAGTAATGTTCCAACCCACATTTCTGCTCCCTCTTAGAACTCACTCATTCAATAGGAGACAAATATTTTAGTCATCTTCCAAGTCTGGTTTCTGCAGATGCAATAACTTCCTGATGTGTAGGCTTTCACCTGTTCATTAGTATAACATGTAAATGACTACAGCAAAAAGAAAATCAATGTGATTTGTGTCACTGTTCTGATGGTGAACATCATGTGTGGTCTGGAATGGCAATGCCACTTGACCATAGAGAGTAACAGGAAACCTACACAAGTTCACACATAGACAAAGAATCGGGTATATACAGAATTATTTCCAACATAAATAAAATAAATTAGTATCCATATGACAACTAAAAAGGACTTTCAAGTCTCTATCATTGGATGAGTCTCTTCATTTGCAACTGAATGAGCCTTTTTTTCTCTTTCCACTAACAATAATATAATGTCTTTGTAGCTGTTATGGCAAAAGTAATATATCAAGCTCACCTTTAAACAGGTATTTAACAGTCTAGGTTACATAGCAACAGGTGGACATGAGGAAGAAAGTCAGCACTACTGGACAATAAGCTTTGTGCTGCTTGCCAGCTGTCCATAGACTGTGATCTGGGAAAATACTCACTTGGGACACAGTACATGGACGAGACATGAGTTGATACCTCTGCCTTCTGCAGAGCACTCAGGCTTACACAAGCAGATACACCAGGTGGAACTGAGCCTGCCTGTTTTACCAAAAATCGTCCTACACCACTGCTAGCTTTGGCCGTACTTCATCCTGGGGAATAATTCCTGGAATTCCCTTTGATTATTTCTCAACATTACAATGCCTGAACAATCTCACAGGAAAGCCCTTCTCCCAGGATGTTCTGTCCTGCCAGGACTCTGCTTCAGCTTGTGCCAGGGCTACCTGCCTGCATGGATCCCTTGGGAGCATCTGCAATTCCCTGGGATTCCTTTCCCATCTGAGAGACTGTCTCTAAGAACTGTTAAGGAATTCTGTTTCTAAGTGGTTAAATCTGTTTCCTCAGAGAAAAGCGAAACCATAAGCAAGATAAGAGGGTCAGGGGAAAATTCCTAACACCTGGAATCCAACACTCTTTAGAATAAAATACAATAGATTTGCTTAGTGAGTGAAAATAGCACTTGGTAGGAATGCAACTGGGAAACACACCATTTACCAAAGCTGTGCTTTGCCTTACAGCTTTATCAGACACATTTCTTTGCAGAGCTTGCCTACATCACCATCTGAAAAGCTCATATAAAAATGCAATGTTAGGTCTTACCTGCCTTCACCGCCATGCAGTCCCATGACTTGCCCTGGATTCTTGACACTCTCACCCCTTGCAGACAAGAGCTCTGTTCAGCACAAGTTTTAGGTGATACTCTGATGGCTTTTGACACCCACAGTGCTTAATTCTTCAGGCTGTCTGGAATATATTGGCATCAATGGTGAATAAACCCTCCCAAGTCATCACATCAGGCCTGTTTTAGTAAATCTTTCCACTTATTAAGAAAAAATTTAAGCCGCCCAAATACGTTTATTTTTGTAAGGAGTCCTTTAAAAATAGTTCGTAAATTTATGAGCCAGCTTACACTGCAAAAATACAATAAAAAGGAAAAGAAGTCAGCAACACATTTTAGCTCAGCTTAGACCATCAGCTGAATTCTCCCGTCTTGTACAAAGCAAACAAGAGGTTTTGCATAAAATCAGTCCTCAAAGTCCTGCTGGGGTTAAGATGTTCTTCCTGAAGCATGGGGCAACACTTCATCTGCTTTATTAGCCCACAGCTGAGCTGGTATCCACATTCCTGAGCAGGCAGACAGGATTTAGAGAGGTACATGTGCAGACCCAGCGACTCCACACCTCCGGAGAAGGGGAGGGGGTCTCCCCTGGACCCAGCTGAATCACGTCCATGCGCAGAAGAAGCTGGCCTGACTCAGAGCAGCAGTTAGAAAACAGAGTTCCTGAAACCCTGGTGTTGGTTAGACAAGTTCACATCTGAAATGTTGCCAGACACTAAAGAGATCTTTGGGAGAAAGAAGTCAGGGAACTTGGAGCAAAGAGCATGGGAGCCTCAGGGAGGAGGATGTGTGGCTGCTCTCTGTATGCCCAGATCTTAGCTGAGCAGTGGGGCCAGAATATTGCAGGACTGTCTAGGAGACATCAGCAACACTCAGAAAAGCTCCTGTAAAATCTTTGTGACTTGGAGCTCCATGTAACCGAAAGCCAGGCTTCCTTCAGAAGCACGTTCACCACTTCCCTCAGGCCAACATACTGGTGCAAACACACCAGCCACTGCCTGATGAGGGGACCTTGCCCTCTCTTCACACCACTTTTGCAACAGGGTGGTAGTGCCCTTTGGCTGCTGCTGAAATCTCACCTCTGTGTCTGCAAGAAGAGGTGCAGGTCTGTTGAAATCGCAGTGGTTTGGTTGACGTGTTCTGAAATCCAGGATCCTTTTAAAGAAGCAGACTGCTCGTGGATGGAGAGTTCATTGGTATTGCAGGCATGTCTTTTAAAGATGTCCCCCAGGGCTGGCTTGAAGCTTCTGCTTGACAGGTGTGTGTAACGTACCAGGATCCAGGGAGAAATCCTGCCTTGTCAATTCCACTGAAATGAGTCAATGAACAGAAATAACAGAGTTGGCGTTTTCACACGTGGGTTAATTTGCAGCGTCTCTGTGTCTGCCACTTCTCTACTTGGAAATCCTGTCACATTCTTTGAGAATGTATGAATTATAAATTCTCGCTAAAGGCCTCACAGCAGTTGTAGCAGTTGCTTGTTTTTCTCTTTCTATGTAATGAAAAAGACAAAAGGAGTTGTAGCACACTCCAGAGCAATCTACTGCCCGATAGTGACAGTATTTCCCTGTGCTGATAAGAGCTATATTTACCATTCAGGAACATATTTCTCTACACTTACAATATCAGCAATCACAAAATATTTTTTTGTTTTTATCCTGGAGGATTTTTGCCTTATAAAAAAAATCTCAAATCTCAAAGTACAGATGATATATGGCAAGTCAACCCAAAATCTGATTGTAATGAATACATAGTTTGATGTCTGAAAAAGATTTGACCTTTTTTCCACCCAAATATATAAACACCAGCTATACACCTCACTGTATTCCCAGGGAAGGCAAACGTGATTACACTGCACCAGGTGTGATCAAAGCAGAAAGGTGTGGTTGTACAGCACAGAGCTATCCCGAGAAGATTGTGGTATTTTGATGCCACACTGGCTTCTAGATTTAAAACCATCAGTTCTGCTGCAAAGCACCGTAACTCTTGTCTCTGGTTTTCAGCTGGAACCTTTTGATGGGAAGACAGCAGAACAGGCCTATCCCTTAAGCCAAAGATTGATCTGCAGGTTTCTCTAAGAACAACATCTCTAGACTACATCTTACGGTATTCCCCAACTTTTCTACATTTCCATGATCACGGATGCTCTGTAATAATTAGGTGCTCATTACTATTTGAAAAGTTGGCTATATGCAAGCTTATATGACACTATGGGTAGTCTGGAAACATCTTTTTCTAGAGGTTTTGTGTTTCTGTGAAGAGCTACAGTCACATCACGGTGTCCTTTTACCCTGCACGTCCTGCTCTCAGAAATGAAGAAGCAGAGGAATAGTGTTCTGCATCAGCAGTTGTCGTGAGCCCCAGCAACACAGGGGATAGACCTGGCACAACAAAGCCAATTTCTATTTCATTGCTGGAGGTAGGTTCCTCAGTCTCAAACCGCACGAGGCTGTGATGGCTCTCAGAAAATCTGCCCCACGCTGAACTGTCTGACTTCAGGATCTATTACTTGGTAACAGTTCCTCTTGCGGTGACTGCATCAGTAAGCAGTGATAACAGCTCTTTTCTCCAGGGCCACATTAAGCTGCTTCAGGGCAGACTTTTTAATGTCCTCTTTCTCATGCTATTATGCACAAGCTTCTTGTCCAAAAAAATCGTCTGTCACTTCCAGTTCCTGCAGTACTATTCTGACAAAAATCAGTCACTAAGAAAGTCCTTGATGTCAAAGGTTTCATCAAAGTAAAGTAATAAATATTGCAGCAGTCAGCTTCTCTTCAGAGTCCTGATGGTTTTGCCAGAAATCTCACTCACTCCTTCAACACGATGTTGTCAAAAGAATTTCGTTCATTGGAGTTTTTCTTTCCTTCCACTGCTTTTCTTTTTCCTTTTTTTTTTTTATCCCTCCTTGCCTTTTCCTTTTCTCCTCTTCCCAAGGAAATGAGGAGCAAATACAAGTGAGATGCTGTACCATCTTTATCACTCCACCATCTGCAAATGGTTTTATTCTTCTGACAGTTTCACATGCAACCTTATAAAAAAGATCGGGCTCACTTACGCTGCTCACTTCAAAGATGTACAAAGCTGTGCTGGACCAGCCCGTGCTTGTGGGGCAGATAATAAGGCTGTGTTTGATTTCTGTGAGAATCGATCTCTGTGTCAAGTGGCTAAAGGGTGAGAAAATATTTCCTCCGGTTGTATAGCTCAATCCTTCAAGATGAAGGCAGAGGACAAATTAGTGGCCAAGTGAGGTTAAGAAATCCTAGCAGGTAGGAATAAACCTTTGAAATTTCCCCTCCATTCTGCAGAGTGGGTCGTGAAAGCTCTCGGCACTCCTGCAAATATTTCAATGGGATTTAATACTGTTCTTTTCTCCTTTTAATAATTTCTCTGAGCCAGAAGTTTCTGAACTTCTGGAAGCAGGCTACCAAACTCAAGCCAACTGCCCAAACCATCTTTTCCTTCGGATGGTGCTGTGGACAGGCCAGCTGCAAAGCAGCAATGTCTGAGCCTGCCTGCCCTTCCACAGCTCCATCCTGTTAATCCTAACTGGCTCTGCCCTCAACCCTCCCAGTTCCCATTGAAAATCAGTAAATTCTGGGGATGCTCAGGGCCTTGTAGTCCTGTGCTTGATCAGTCTGCCTCCCTGGAGCCCATGGTTCAACACGAAATCTTGGTACGTGACAGAAGGACAAATGGAAATCATATCATACCATAGACTGGCCTAGGCTGGAAGGGGTTAATCCTAACTGGCTCTGCCCTCAACCCTCCCAGTTCCCATTGAAAATCAGTAAATTCTGGGGATGCTCAGGGCCTTGTAGTCCTGTGCTTGATCAGTCTGCCTCCCTGGAGCCCATGGTTCAACACGAAATCTTGGTACGTGACAGAAGGACAAATGGAAATCATATCATACCATAGACTGGCCTAGGCTGGAAGGGACCTTGGAGATCATCTAGTCCAACCTCCCTGCCATGGGCAGGGACGCCACCTCTCGACTAGACCAGGCAAGCACGTCCCAGTGGCTGTTTTCTTCACACGAGCATTTTTCTATTCACCGTCTGTTAGAGGAGGTCATGACATCATATTTTGCTCCGTGGAAATTTTAAACAAAAATAAAGCTATTTTTATTTTCATTTCCAGTTTCTCTGAATACCAGAGGAATGAACATTAGGCCCTTTTCTTTCAAAACAGCTTTTTTATGAAATCATGTTTTTCCCAACACTAAATACATGGCTTTCTGTTCTCTTGACTACTTTTGTTTTTGTTTTAAGTAGCTCTGATGAAAATTATTTTGTTTTTCTTTTACTAGAAAACTTTCATGTAGCAAGGCAGTACATTGCCTTCAACTGAAGAAAATATATCTCTGATTTTAATTATATTATTAAAAGTCTTACATTCTTCTCTGTCTCATTGCTCATATTTAAAAAAAAACGATTACCAAATAGAAGAAAATCTTGAGTACTGCTCTTCCTCTTTGTGCTCAGAATTAAGGTTTTTTTAAGTTCCCCTTGGCTGTTCACAGGCCCAGAGGATTTCTTTTTATTTTTTAAGCCTCTCTAGAAAGTGCAGCTTTTTCTCTGGGGACAAGTTCTAAAAGAAACAAATCAGTTATGAGGAATTTTAGTAGTCAGTTCACTCTCTGGCTCATTCCTTTGTCTCTCTCTTGTCAAGACACTTTGATTCTGCATCCCCCACATATCTCAGCCTTTCGAGGCATTTATAAATTATAGAAGTATTTATTATTGTGGGGAAAATATGATCATTCACTGAACTCATTTTGAACTTTGCACGCATGCTCAGTCCTTTTGTCCTGAGGGTTCGGGGTTTTTTTTGTAGCAGGCGAGCCTTAAAGTCTGATTTCTGAGGCTGAGAGCTTGGCAGGTGATTCCAGGTTCGTCCTGGAGAATCCGGAGCAAGAGCAAAATGCTAAAATGTCCACCTCATCCTACTCTTTTCTAAACCAAATCTGCAACTATTTTTCATGTTTGTCCAGTTTGTCGCATAAATACAGCAAGTACTGCGTCTGTGTGTAAAATACAACTGCCCATCATCCCACACAGCTTTATGGAGAAAGTTTTGTGGGATTTTCAGTTCCTCTTCTTGCTAAAATACATGTTTATGAGGATGGGATGTGAAAAACTTTTCAATGCAGTTAAGTTTCGGTTTCTTTGGTAAATAACAGGATCAATATTGAACTGTGATCTTAATATTCCTCTGCTCTTCCAAAACTGCTACACAGGATAGTTCAATGTAGAAGAGGATTTGGGATATCCAGGTGTGAGAAAGATTGATAATTCCTTATCTGTAGGATCTGTTCCACTGCTGATTGTGGAAGTACACCTCATGTTTCCTTTCATACTCTTCCTTGAAGCTGAAAAAAAGACCAAAATTCTTTGTGTGGGCTGTTTGGTTGCCGCAAAGACACTTCTTGGATATAGACACTCTGGATTTGAAGCCAAGACCCCAGAGAAGGCCACTTAATCCTCAGAAACACCTACAGTAGCCCCCTTAAAGACTCCTCACTTACTACGTCTTGTGTAATATCTTCCATTAACGCTACCAGGGACCCATACTCTGCCTGATCACTAAATGATCTGTTCTCCACAAGGCCAGAAAATGAATGCGTTTAATAAGGATTAACCCCTGCTGGCACTAGGGAGCAATAAATATCATAGCACCAGCATTTGCAACGCTATAGTTATCATTGTGTCAGCATTTCTGTTATAAACCAGGGTTTGGAGTGGATTAGAACTCAGCCATAAAATTTTCTCCAGGCTGAAACTTGGCATAAAAAAGAAATATCAGTCTATGATTTTTTTTTCTTCTCTTTTTCCTTTTTTTTGTAAGCTTTAAAAAAAAAAATCTCTTCATTCTATTTTAAGTTGTAAAAGGGAAGAACATGAGACTCTTCCCAAATTCTTTAAATCAGCATCCAGGCCTCTGAGAATGAAGAAAGACTCTGGCTGCGGCTGCATTTAAGGGTGAGTTTTCATTGGGGTATCAGAAGTTCAGGGATTAAAGACACTTTCTGGTATTTCTTGAGAGCCAAAAGCTTTGTCATATTATATGAAAGAGATCAATTCTTTAGCAATGGGGCTTTAAAAATATTTCTCGCTCCCTTTTTTGTTCAGAAAAATGAATAATTTTAAATTACCGGGACCTCCAAATCTCCCTTGGTACCTTGCCCATGCCTCAGGTAAGCACTCCCGCTGTGCTCCCTCTTCGTGCCAGGTTGTAGTGGCACAGGGCACAGACTGGGATAATGAAATCAGGCTCATCTGAGATTTTATTCCGAGCTCAAACTTGAGGGTTTTTAACGGAATTACTTCCCTCTCCGAACCTGTGTGTGTGACCGAGGGAACTGATGTGAAAAAAGACGTTCCAGCGTTGCTGGTGTAGGCAGGCACGGAGGAAGGGTAGGCACAGACCTTTGCTTGGGGATGTCACGCGTGAGTCGAGCCAGCTCGCAACCACGGACGCTCATGGCCCCGCTCCTGCCTTCCCGCCGTACGGCAGCACCGCGCGGGTTTCGCGGTCTCTGGAAATGCTGCTGCTTGGAGGAGAGCGTGATTTACCCTGCGATGTACAAGCCCACGCTATCAAAAGGGTCACCATTGTTTTGTGTAGACCTCAGGGGGAGGACATGAATTAATTTGTTTCTCCAAAATAAGGTTTTCTTTGAGAAATCAGAGTGCTAATTTTTTTTCTCATTCAGGCTGAGGTATCATATTGAGTTCCAGTTTCCCTCACGAGCTGAACTTCATCCTCCTACTAGGATGGTTTTATTTTAGTTACCAAATATTTGAGGTTAGAGTGAATAGTTCATCTTTAATGGGATTATCTCTTTCAATGTTTGCTTTCATTACAGTTCGAATTGCTCTGAGCATGAGAATCTAACCTCACCAAAAGCATATTTTTGTAATTTGATACAAACTAAATTTGACCTTTGACTCCCATCTATAAAGACGTTACTTTTTTCCACTGAAAAGCAGAATGTTAGATTAAAGATCTGCCAGTTTCAATTTCCAGGTTGCTAACCTTCCTGTGATTGGGTCCTGAAATGTGGAAAGCTGTGTATTTAGCAAAGGTACTTAATATTAATAGTAACAGTCAAGATGGGCTTATACCTGCTACTTATAATGGGTAGATGGAGATTCCCTACTGACTTTTTAAAGAGAGAATAACTTCCTTGACCTACGCTGTGCAATAGAGATATTTAAAATAAAATCTTCCCTTTCAGATACTTTGCCAGGTCATCACAGTTCTTTTGTTAAACAAATAATTTTTAGCCGAGTGCTCTGCAATATCAAGCCAATGCTTAGGAAAAACAGATTCACGTTCTCTCTCACGAGGGCTGGCTTTAAATGTCATACAGAAAGGGAAACAGATTCTCTGTATTATTCTATATTTTCCCCAGGAAATTATCAGGAAAATCGATGAGGAGCGATTGTTTTTTAAAAAAGCTTTATTCTTGTTCTTTGCTGGAAGGATCCTTCTAAATATACGGAGTTTTCACTTCTGCCTTGGTAAGACCACATGTTGAAACTCTATGAAAAAGATTTTCAGATATTCATCAGGAATTTAAGGGAAGATTTTTTTTAAAAAAAGCAATAAAGTGTGAGTGAAAAATCATTATGTCTCCAGTCCTGCAAAGGATAGACCAAAAGTGAATTGGCTGTCAAAGCTCTGGTACCCCTTCCCTGCATTTCTGCAGTCATGAAGTAGAGGGAGAAACGGCTCATTGTGTACATCACGATGCAAAGGGGAATGTGAGCACTCGTATCTATTTATTTAACCCAGGAAAAAAACCCTGTGAATTCTACAAAACCCTTCCACTGGATACATTTCCTATGAATCTATTGTTGTACAATTCATAGGAAAGCTTTCGTGTACATATCATTACTCAGGCTCCATATGGACGACTGATTTAGATATAAAAATTGTATTCTTAAATCTGTCCGTTCTGTACAGGAAAGAAAGCAAGAGAAAAAGACACCCGCCTTATATTTCAGCTCTGCAGTCATCAAAGAAGAATACTGCAGCTGAAATTCAAATTTTGGTTCGAGAACATACTGCGCTAATAAATGGTCAGCTTAGAAGCATTTCCTGTTTATACGCTGTGTTAATAAGCATCCATCACCCGTGTCACATATACGGGATACCAAATTCGAATGTCAAACAAAATGTAAGAGGTCACACATTTTCCTTTGCTAACTAAAAGTGTAATTCATAAATATTATTGCTACCAAACTCTCCATCTACAGCACTTGTTTAGAAATATGCACATGTAATATAAATTGTGATTAAGTTAAATGGGTATATTATTTCCTGTTTTAAGGGGGAGCAGCAGCATGAATTATGTTTTACTCAATAGGCATTTCGATAAAAACCTATAGCCTAACAAGCTGCTATCGTACAGTTCAGCTGTGCAGATGAACATGAGAAGGGTCTTACGATCCAGCACTGACATTTAAGCTTTTTCTCTGTCTGTTGATGCATAGAAAAAACATTTCCCTAGCTCAAAACCTCTTTCTGTTTTTATTTTTTGGTTGTAAAAATAAAGCCTATTTGATTGTAGGGGGTTTCTACACGCAGAATAAGTAAGATAAATGTAATCAGCTAGCCTTAATCTTTTTTATTTTTGCTAACTTAAGAAATGTAGGACCTGAGGAAATCTCTCTATGAAAATAATTAATAACCCATATTTTGAAATCACTCATTTTAGTTTGTAGAATAAAACAAAGATTTTAGAAATGGTTTTAAAATACTTTTGAAAATGGGAAACATACTTTCAGTGTTGTGTTGCCATTAGATTTTGTAGAATTTTCTGGCTAGCCTTCTGCTGTGTCTCCTTTTTGCTTGATGTTGTATTTCCAGTTAATTTGAAGCAATTCAGGGCCTGATGCAGAATTCTCTGAGGTCATCTTGAAGACTTGCAAAGCTGTAAGCAGGTTGTATTTAAATGAATTTGAAGGGAAAAACTGAAACTCTGGTATTACAATAATGCTATACTGACAAAATGTTCTCTCTTCAGGACCAATTAAAGATCTTTCTCACAAGCACAGCGAAAGCATTAAAACTTAATCAAAAATATACCTTTCCCGCCACCTTTATATAAAAGCTGCAAGAGTTACTTAGCTTTCTGAGTTCAGTAAAACAATAGGATAAAAGGCACATTTTCATAAAGCTTATAGCTTAGGTTGTGTACAAAGAGAGTTATTCCCACCGAGGAGCTGCACAACCCGAGATAAGCAAGGCCAGTTCCTGCTCGTCTTGAACAACCATGTACAAAACGTGGTTGCAAATACTGTCAAATCAAAGGCTTTCAAGACAAGTAAGAATGCCATACATTCCCAAGTTATCTACTCTGCTTTTATTTTTTTTTTTTTAAGCTTTGGTAGAAAAGAGACTTAACCAAGTCACTGGAGTCTGGTGCTCTTTTAAAAGCTTGTAAAATGAGAGTCTGAATATTTTGTTTTATTAGGAGGAACACAGTGGATAGCAAACTCAAAGAAGATTACTAAAAAGGAAAGGGGTGCTAAGTCCTTTAAGATATTCAGAAATGAAAATAACTTCCATATTCTGAAAATCGTAGTGAAACAGGCATATAGGAGCACTGTACATTAATATGATTCAGGCTATTTTACAGCAGTGTAAAATCTTTGATCCGTCCCTATTTATGAAGTGTACGAGGTGCCGAGGCAGATACTATCAAAAAGGAAAAACGCCATTCCATTTCAATATTCCAGAAATTGAAAGAGACTCCTATTAATTAAAATTCCAACACTAATAAATAAATAATTATGTTAATCTTACTCTCCATGGTTTGGCCACTGAATTTCAGTTGTTAAAAACATAATAAATTAAGTGAACTTGTTGTCATTGATCTATATAACTGAGTGATTTCCTTGAAAGCAACCAACAAACACAAAAGAATTCCAAAATCTATGTTTATGAATCCTTGCGCTGAGTTCATTTTGCCATGGGGTTGCATTATTTTTCTTCACAACTGTTTAGGTTTTTAGTATTCCTGAAAAATTCCCAAAAGGAATTCCCAAGAGGGGGGTCTGCTTTTCCACCTTTCCGTCTCTGGGGTGGAAAGAGAAACCCTGAGGTGGTCCAGGGAGCAGCCTCCGGCAGTCAACTCCAAAGGGAGAAGATTCTGGGCAGCAGCAGCATTGAGGATCTGGAGGAAAAGGTCTCCTGTGGGAACGACCAGGCTTTCTGGATCCCAGCAGGATTCCTGGAGCTTGTGAAGCACAGCTCAGTCCATGAGGGAAGAAAATACGATGGAGGTGCCCTCTTGATACTCTCTTGGCTGGATGACATATGGGAAAGTCCACAGGGAAAATCTCTCCCAGGATTCAATCAAGAAGGGGTGGGGGTGTGATCCAGCCCCTGGAACTCCTGCATGTTCAAAGGAAAGATTTTGTGAGTAAAGGCAACGTCCTTTCGTGAGGGAAGATCAAACCTTTCCTAATCTTGTGTTGCAACACAAAGAAGACTTCATAACTGTCTGCATATTCTCCACATAAGCTTTTTTAAAATCACTGAAGAAATGAGTAGAACTGTATCTCTAACTGCTGAAAAACAGAGAATGGAATAAGTAAGAACACATTTTCTTCTCCCTCCAAGAGGCCAAATCGTTGCTTTTTTTCCCTTCCTCGCACAAGCAGTACCATTTTCTTGGGAGGTATAAATTTTCCTGAAGGCAAGTAGAACTGACACAACAGCATGTCTTCCTGGTCCAGAAGTGCCCTATGCATGTTCCAGCTGATCCCAGGCAGCCGGTAGATCTTCTCCTAAACCTGTCCTTTTTTCTTATGCTTATGACTAAAATCCCTGTTCATGCTCATAGGAGCTTTTCGTACGGTTAATGAAATCTCTTCCTCTTCTAGATGTTTTGTGAATGTGCACTGATATATTAGCAACCTTTACATAATAGTAATAATTCATGCCAACTTCGTGAAAAATTAACAAGTGGTGCCACCCCAGATATTTACGGTGGAGTGGTGGTGTCATGATGCTCATTTCCCCTCCTCTTGGCAATTCGTTTTAATTAAAATGAGAACTCAGTAATTTTAATGAGTTGTAAAGAAGCTTTGTGCTGTTTTCATTTCATACACACAACTGATTACAGGACCTCCTCCATTGGACAAGGCGAAAGTGCATAACTGCCAACTTTCTTCCAATGTATTTTTTTTAAAAAATGTATGTGAATAACAGAGATCTCTGTATCATTAACCATCTTCCCCAAGGAAGAGAGCAACACATCGATGAAAAGCTGATTCTGTAACTCTGTTATTCTGATTTTGAACAAAATAAAAAATAAAAAAATGCCCACAAATTTATAGTACTTCCTTCAGGGCTTATAACAAACTAAAATGTAAATAATGAAGTAGCTCTTTGTATAGTGATAACTGACGGGTTAAAAAAATATATGTATTTAAAATAAGCCTTCAAATAAGTGGAGCAGATCAGTAGGATCATGGTCAGTGGTGAAAGTGACTCTACAGCTCCACAGAAAAGTGCAGCTCTGATGGGCCACTCATTTAACATCGGGAAAAAAATTCCATTTTCTTCTATGTTTTCTTCTAGTTACAGGTTGCTTGACTTTGTGCATCTTCTCTGTTCATGCACCATGAAGAGCAGGATGTGGGGAATTAGTCATAATTCACAATCAGGAGCCTCATTTAGCACCCAAAATAAGCCAACAGGAGATGCTGAGTACAGCAACGCTTCAGTAATAGAGTGAAAAATATTGTTTGCTCTCTGTGAATAAGGGGTTGGGTAGCATTATTTTTCACCAGGGCTCCGGTACTGCCCTCCGTATTGCTCAGACAAGCCACTCCAAAATAGCATATATTCATCCCCTTTATTAATTTTTTTGCACCAAGTTTTCTGTAGTTTATATGACACCTTCACTTGCAGAAGGTAACTAAAAAAGGTGCATCGTGTGGGACAAATTACGATCTCCATGATTAAAGGTGATTAAGGTATTATTGTTAGGTACATTTGTGGGAAAGCTGATCAATCAGAAATTTTTCTGTGGTTACAGCTGGCTTGGAATTCTGCAAACCGCTGCTGCAAAGCACAAAGGCTCAACTGGAGCAAACCTGGAGACACGCCATCTCCAAAAAGAAGTAACTTCTGCCCTTTCTTTCCAGAAACGTTGCAGCTCCTCCTCTGTGTCAGAGACAGATGATGGATTCTGGTGGGAGGAAAGCTGTGGGACACAAATTTTACAGCAAAAGCCAAATGATGTTTCTTCCTGTTTATAACTGCAGAACTCAGGCTCAACCGTGCACCAACTCCTGCCCGGCACTGAGCATGTGCACAGGAGAGAGCTAAATCTGCATTAAGCCCTTAGATGGCAAACGTAACACGCCTGTCAGGTAACAAGAGAAATTTTATCCATCCATGGTCAATTAAGCTAATTTAATTCCCCAGCAACTCGGTATGTAACATTTAGCCCTTTCCATCGCTCATTTTGTTCCACTGACATTCAATCACTTCTTTATCTCCGTTGCCAAAGGGCCACACCTGAGTTCTGATTTATGGAGCACGGTGGGAAGGGATGAGCAGCCTGTTCAGCCGTTGGTTATTATATTTCTGCTTTGAGAGTAGTAGGTACAACCTGCACTGGTAATTTGGGGGGAAATTGGTAACTGAAACTTCAACCCTTCCACTCGTCCAGCTGCATTTCCCGATTTTCTTCGAAGTAACAAGTTTTTCTTGTTGCCCGTGTGGACTTTTCATTCACTGCTGGGTTATCTTGCAATACTTCCTTTCAGCTTGAATGTTTTCAGTTTTAGGCCTATTCAATGAGCCTGACACTTCTGGGAAGACTCAGTCCTTCGGTGCCTGCACTCATACAGCAAGCCCAGAGTATCTCGAACACATCGTGTTTATCACTAGCGCAGACCATGTCTGCAATAGGTCTGGCTATCCCCAAAGCACTGACCTCACTGCACATTTGTGATTGCTTTGATCTAATCATAGGCAATGGAGAGAGCTGAGGTTTTAGCGTGGTCAGCAGCTTAACTGGCACAACAAGCTAGCTGGATTTCCAAACATCTGCATATCCACCCGTAAAATTTAGGGGGGAAAAAAAAGTAAAAATAATCTCCAGATTACGCTGAGGCAAAATTTCCAGGAGAAAATGGAAATGTGTCCAGGCAAACTCAGATGTAGGAGTAGCTTGGCATGGGTTTGAGTTTAGAGTGGTTGGGTGGGGAGATGAGGGTAGTTTGGATTTTTAAAATAAGAAAACAAGATTGTAAACCAACACGAACAAGCAGTGGCTTCCGTGTGTAAGTGTAGGGTCCTGGTTTCTTGTCCTACTCATGGAGGTTCTAAGCACTTATAACTCTTATTTAAGGCAAACAGAGCTTCAGATGTTCAGCTATGTTAAAATCACTAAAGTCTATTATGTCTCTTGAACCCCGAGACACAGCAGCCTTTTAAATGCAACTTCCTGTGGCTCATTTCCAGTACAGAAACATAAACATGTGAGGTCTGCTGACTCTATCTCCTTTTAGACTCTGGGAACTTGATAAATGCAAAACATTTGCTTACCTTATGAGAAGCGGAAGTCATGCTCTCTATTGCAAAATTTCAGTGGCAGAATGAAGGACTTGCTGCTGTAAACCAAGAAAAATAGTGCTAGAAAACTGCATTTTCAGACAGATTGTGTGGATTATTTTTTATGATTTCTCACTGTTTTGACTTGGCAAAGCAGGAGTCTAACAAAACAAGTGATGAAGGCTGCTGGCATGTGACTTCTCAAACATTTAGCAAGTATTTGTAAGCTTTATTAAGTCAAGATGACTCATCCATCTCAACTTGCTTACATGTACGTTTCATGTATTGTGCTACGTAGACCAATAGAAAGTGTTAGTCATTTGTTTTATTACTACAGGCTTATGTTTCAGCAAAACTATCTAGTTTGGATGCTGTTTATTTTCAGTACAGCCCAGGGTGAATTTTGGAGGTCTGCAAAGCCACTGGCCTTTCTAACTTTTTCTGTTGGCAGAGGAGACCTAGAAATGTGAGGTAGAATCTCAGTTTTCAGTTTAAAATTAAAAGAATAAGTTACTTTCCTTTTTCTTTGGGGACTATGTTCTTGGAAATGTAACTCTGGTAAAGGCAGAGCAATTACTTTTGCCGAAACTCACTCACTACTCTTTGAGTAAGGCCAGGTCTTTTGCAGCCAGGAAAAAAAGAAGTCCACAAGAGTAGCTATTTTGATTTTAGGAAAGCCTCATGTGAGGTAAAGTTTAAAGAAGGGAGTGCCAATGGCACAGGTATTTACCACAGGGGATGTGGATATTTTTTTCACTTCAACTTGTTCACTTAAATGGATTTAGATGAGTTCCTCAGAGCTGTAGTAGGCACCAGCTGCCCAAACGACCCAACAGGCTCTGGGTTTGCACAGATCCCTTTGCAAGACGTACTTAGTAAAATCATGTCCAGGACAGAAATACAGGATTTCTCAGCCTATAATTGTATCAGACCAGTGCCATATTATTGTGCAACCATTGGAGTAGAGGTTATGTCCACTTCCACTGTGGCTGCACAAACTTACTGTTTCCATAACTAATTAATGAGGTGACTCTTCTGTTTATCACAAGTGGAGTGAGCAGTGATTTTGAGCAAAAAAAGGCGTCAGCCCACTCTGAAAATGGTGGTATGGTCTAACGGGCTGTTTGTCAGTCTGACAAAGGGATCAGATTGTGCTGGTGAAACATGAAGGCCACAAGGCAATAATCTGGGACATGAGTGTTCAACATATGACCTAAATATAACCGAGATTTGTTCAGCTAGCCAGACATTAGTTTAAGAGAGTTCTGGAATTACTGTCTGACGCCAGAAAACCACACAGCTAGACCTTATTTTTTTAATTTTTTTTAAATCAAATCTTTTTTTTTCTGTGGAAAATTGTTGTTCCAACTAAAAGAAATTCATGGACAGTGCTTCCCGTCTTCTAAAAAACTTTGTCTTTACACTTGAAAAAGGAAAACCTGGGCTCTGAAATATATCTGCTGAAAAGTGCAAATTTTATATATCGGTTCCTACCAACAAGTTGTTCTTAATGGAAAGTTTGTTGTCATCACATTTTCTGCAAAAAAAATCTTATCCGATATTTTATCAGCTCCACACATCACTAATCTGTATTTGCAAAGTCTATGCTACATTTCTTCATCTATGTCTCCACTGTATACACAGCAATTTTTATCACATTCTTTTACACCTGCAGACCAACAACACATCTTCAGGAAAGAGAGTAAGGGAAATTTAACCATTTTCTGTTGATGGATCTTTTAAATCAGTAGAAGGGAACAGATGGAATGACATGTGAGAGGTCCTTGAACTGGAAAATATTTCAGTGGTAAATACATACATACATATGTATATAAAGTCATATATGTGAATGCATAGGCACGTATGTATGCTCAGATACACATGCACAAACAAACAGCATGTCCATGCTGCAAGGTGAATAAATGCACATGGAAACAGATTTATGTTTCATAGCAAAACACACTTAACATCATCCAAATGAACTACGAGAACAACTTTGCAGAAGTATATTGTATCTGTGATAGCAATCTACCTACTCTATTCTGGACCTCATAGGGTTTTGGCTGATGTCTCAAGGTGCTCTAGCGTTGCCAACTGTGCCATAAATATGCTGGGTCATATTACTAGACATATCACACCATTCATGGTACAAATGAGCCATCAGTGAACAGCAAACACCAATACGGCTGATCTGTAAACAAAAGAAAAAGACAATAATAAGCAGCACTGTCTTGTCTTCTTACAGCTGTGTGAGTGAAAAATGAGTCATAATGCAGAACACCTGCACCACATAATGAAAGTCCTCGAAAGCAGCTACGGCTCAGAAAAGCTGGCTTGTCAGCGTAACGTATCACTGCATCCACCATACAGGAACATAAAACTCAACAATCAAACCCAAAACCAGCTCAGACCGGGCACCAGGTTTGTCCAGGTGTTTTTCTGATGACAAAGAAGCAGTAATATAGTTCAGTGCTTAAGGTATTTGGGAGGAAATCTTACCATAAAGACTTTCCCAACTCAGTCTGGCAGATGGCTACTGACACGGAGTGAAGAGCCGCCCATTTTGAAGGCCCTAGAGAACACAGCAGTAATGGGGGTTGGCCTTCTCTTCGCTCAGGTCAATCATTCCTGCACCAAGCTCAACAACATGTGGCTGAGCCATTGAATGCATTTTCCAGAAGACATGATCTGAAGAGGCACAGCCTGTGAAGAGAGGTGGTGCTTCTTCATTAGACCAAATATTGTTGGAAAACAATGGAGAAGTTTTGGGATACAAAAGCCTTTGTGGGAGCAGTCAATGTCAAGCCCAACACAGGCTGATAAAACCCTCTCTGCATGGCATAATTATGTTAGTCATTTTGTTAATCTGAGCAAAACTGGTGACTGGCATCTGAGGAGCTGAGGAAGGTGATCAGTTTTTAACTTTGTGGCACAGAGAGTTGGAGTTTTGGAGAGTTAGCTGGAGAAGGGATTCCTGTGAGGAAAATCGTAATGGGCAAGTCAAGCAATGAAAACACTGTTCTGTCCCTTGGGAAGCTGTTCCATTATTAACTTAAACCATGCTTAAAGGTTTACCTCTTGGTTCCAGTTTTGATTTTTCCATCTTTGGCTTTGAGCCAGGTGGATTTGTCTGCCAACCTTAAACAGATTTTTATTTGTGATTGGTAGGGCAACCCAGAATTTCATTTCCACCTCTGGATCTTCCACTTAAGTGTCCTTCCACCCTTCTTAGACAATGTCTTCTTTTGTATCAGAAGGAATAGTTTCTAATTTTGCTCTTTGAGAGTCAAACATAATACAGCAGAGACTGCATAGAAAGGTATTTTGAAAATGTATATGGAAGTTCTAGAGGGATCCTGAGAAACCTATAAAGCTCCACAATGAATGCAAACCAAAACCAGTTCCTAAAGGCTTCTAAAATAAAACTGCTGCCTTATTGAAAATTAGCATTTTAAACTTAAACCTCAGTTTGAGTAGCAAATACAGAATAAATCCAGCATCACTGAGTAGTAAATCAGTTTGCAGAGGGCTGGTCCTGCATGGTGAACCCACGGGCGGAGTGACTGTGGTTTTACGCTATTGTAGTTAACAGCAGAATTGTCCCCCTTACCAGGAGATTTAACTATATTGTGCCTTGCACTCTTGTTATTCCTGGGAAAGCCTTTATGTAACATTACTGGTTGTCCTGAAAAAATTGGGATTAACTTGGAAGACATATGTTGCAGATTGGATTAGACTTCAAAGAGGTGTTGCCAAAGAGAACTTTTAAAAGGCTTTAAAAAACGAATTGTACCCATACAG
>NW_009724471.1:80140-80526 GCF_000703405.1 Apaloderma vittatum
CTTTGAACATGAAGAAAAAAAAGGCAGAGTTTAATATTACTTAAATACGTCCAACAGTTAAGTTGCTTGGTACTTAAGCAAACCACACGGGGCGGTTTTCAAAGGAAAGTGGATATTTTAGTGACTTATCAGTGGCCCCATTTCTCCTCAGTTTTCCTGCATTTCCTGCAGCAAAGGCAGCCATCCCCTGTTAACAGACCAGGACGTGCGTGCAAGGGAAAAATATGGCATGGAGAAGAGAGATGGTGGCAACATGTCCTCTACAGAGCACTAAGCAAATGCTAAAGTGCAAGAATGACCCAAAAAAAAGTCAGCCAAAGGTGATAAAGGATGTTAAACCTTTGCAGAATGAGGTAGGCCCTGGAGGGTGGACAGGCAGGCAGGCT
>NW_009724471.1:80561-80821 GCF_000703405.1 Apaloderma vittatum
CAGGCTGCGGCACCTGGGCCTGCGATGGCCCAGAGCCCCCCCGGAGCCTGTCTCTGCCCCATCTCCGATCCTGCTCTCAAAAAGCAGCACCAACAACCCATCGGTCACACAGCTGCTAAAACATCTCCTCCCCACACAGCTGCTGTGCTGCAGCCAGCTCGTAGCCTCTCCCAAGCCAGAGAGGGCCGCTGAGGTGGCACAGCCTGAGACTCGGCCCAGGGAATCCCCTTTCCTGTTTGGTTATAAAATGACCCCTTCAT
>NW_009724471.1:80854-119033 GCF_000703405.1 Apaloderma vittatum
CTCTCCAAAATACGCTGGGGACTGATGAACGTACCTGACCATACCAGCACCTGTGGCTCTGAAACACCACATGGCGTTTAAACCAGGGACATTGAGAAAGCGAGGGGCTAATTCCTGACTGGTGCCTTGTGGCCAGTGTCTGCCCTGAAACCTCCACGTGCATCTTGGCTCGAAGGCTCTGAGGCAAGCCGAGAGGAGAGTTCGCTTCACATTGTCCCACACCTCCCAGCGGCAGTGCTGCTTTCTCTTGACCCACCCCACACCACTGCCCGAGGGGATGGCGTGGCATGTTTCATCCGTGCAGCATCGCGTGAGGGATGCTGCCGGCATTTCTGAATGAATATTTCTGAGCTGTTGTTGAGCTTTTAGAGTTGTTGGCCAGACTCTGCCCCCCTATAATGCTCAAGCTGAAAGCAGCAAGCCTGAGGAAGATATGCCTGGGCTTCAGCAGGCACGGGGTACCAAGTGATGCTGCCTCACCTACCTGCTTTCAATGCACCTGTGGGATTGCTCAAGATGTTGCCCCAGAACCTGTTGAATCTCACATGTGGATTTTTAAAGGGTTTTCTATTCCTCTCTATCTCTTTTTAACCCATCCTTCATCAGGTTAAGAGAGATTGTTGATCAGTAAGACTTTTAAGTAATTTGTTTCATTGTACTGTCTGGTGAATGAAGTCAAATGCTTCTCTGAGTGTATTTAGGTGTTTTAAGTGGATGTGAAATGAGCAGTAGAAGTGCCAAGTGTTGCTGCGAGAGAGACCTTGGCCCACTGCAAATTCTCTATTGGAAGAGTAAATACAGAGGGTAAGATGTCATTGTTTTTGTAGAACATAATAGCTCTCTTTCTTTTTCTTCTGAGAAGCCTGGGAACTCCAAACAAATTTGAGGGCAGTTTTATTAAATGAAAATATTCGTGCATTATGAGCTAATTTATGTCTTTCCAGCCCAGCCCCACAAAAGGTCAGTTTAGCAAACCACTCTCTCAGGAGCTGGGGAGAAGCTATGAGCTCACAGTAATCCTCTTAATTGCAGTCTACCTCAGATATTCATTTTGTTAATCAGCGGCCAACAAATCCCAGCTTTCAAAACTCATTGTCAACCTGCTCCATACTATTACCCCTGCTCTCTCTGTTTAGGTACACACTGCACATCCTCCAGGTTGCCTTCTGCGTCTTTCTGGTGCGTAGTTGTAACCAATTTTTGAATATAGGTCAACTATAAATAACTAGGGTGCTGCTGCACATATGGATTAGCGTCGATGAAGAAGCAGAACAGAATGAGCACCGGTGGCCAGTTTCACTCCTGCGGGGAGCTTTAAAATCCAGTCTGGGTTCCAGAAGATCTCTGCCAGTGGAAACTGCCTAGGCCCAACACTTCATCACTATATCTTCTGGCTGAGTTAGCCGCACCCAACTTTATTATTAGACAAAATTTTACAATTGGAAGCTCAGGTCGATTTTTCACAATCTGCAAATTAAACAAAACAAAACAAAAAAAAAAGGCAGCTTGAATTTTCTCCAAACTTTACGTGACCCTTCTCCTTTCCCTTTGGAGTAGATCTGGCAATTTGCAGGCCTAATGAATTTTCCAAGTCCCAGTAAAAAGGGAAGCTGACTGCAACCCTGCCTACAAGCTTCCAAGTCTGCCAGCTCCTCAGAGCTCAGCGGTGCTTTCTGCTGTGGTGCTTCTTTGCGGTACGTGCAGTAAAGGTCTAAGTTTCTGCCATTTTTTTATTTCTCCTTCTCTTTTTTGTTAACAGACTCTCTCAAATACACACAAGAAAAGAGGATTAGAAATGGAGTTTGGCTGAAGAAAAATGACATGTGTTCCAGTGCCAGGTGACTGCCATTTTTCGAGGGTTTTGTGACAAGCACATTACTTAAGAGCATGACTAGATGAGAAACATGTCCCACCTCCATCCCGTGGATTCTTGCTCTAAGACTATGGAAGCTGCGAAAAATCCATTTTTTGCAGCTTCTTCAGAAGCCAGGATTTATTTTATAAGATCATTCAACTATTCTATCAGCTGTTTCAGATCAAGTATCTGCTCACATCCAGAGGAATAGTGGCTACTTCTTAGCTTCCTCCTCAACCTTCTAGAATTATATTCTTAAGAAACAAAATAAGAGTAGTCATAGTTAACTAGCCGTGGCCTATATGTCTGAGTTTGTCCTACAAAGTCCATGAAATACCAACCTTTGCTGTTCTTTTGGTGTCTGGACATTACAATACATGATGTTCAGGCAGCATATACAAGAGTTAACCTAGAATGAGGTCAAAACACCATGACAGCAAGATTCAGGGGGATTTTCTGCCTCAGTACTCAAAATCCTCGATTGCATGGGCTTGTGGCACAGCTGCATTGTCATACTCAAATAAAGAGAATGGAGATGGTTGAATTTTTACACTGGGATCTGGGACTTTGTAAGTCACCAATGTGGTCTGGCTTCATGCTGAGGAGACTTGGGCACCTAAGTCACCAATGTGGTCTGGCTTCATGCTGAGGAGACTTGGGCACCTCAGAGTTAGACATAAGGGGACAGGATGCTCCAGTTCATCCTTAGAATGAACGTGATGGGATTCCCCCACATGCTGAGCATCTACAAACTCACATAGATGCAAGGACAAAAGGGAAATATAAAGCAGTATTTAGAAGCAGATGTCTTTCCTTCACCTTTTCCTTCACCAGACACTGCATAGTCACACAGACCTCTCTGCTATAATCCGGATTTATGTGCCTGGAATCTCATAACAACATAATACCCAGATCTCCTCACCAGACTTGGCTGTAGTTCCTCCCAGAGACTGTTCAGCCCAGGCTCCCTCCACCTAGAAAGCTTCTCTTACTTCCTGCACATGGCGGCTGAAATAAATAGCCACCTGCAACAGGATTCACTGAGCATGTCCCAGAAGAACCTGTAATGTTACAAGCAGCATGTTCAGAAATACTCCTGCAAATCTAAGCACACTAATGTAACTGAAAGGCCACATTGCCATATGTCCAACAGCAAAGGAAATCCTCCTCTATCTTGCATGCAGAAGGACTGACATCATTTATCTCAGATTTCCTCATTTTGACTCAGATTTCTACCAGTTTCTCAAGACTCAGGTAGAAATCTGAATGGGATGTTCCAAAGCATCTGCATTCCTCCTTCTATAAATGAAGGATGTTGAAACCTGCCCCTTTTTCTATATTCTTTCTTATCCTTTCTCTATATTCTTTTGAGGAGGTATCACTAGCAGAAAACTGCCCTTGTCCATCATCTCTTTTTGGAGGCTAGAAGCCATGGAGGCCGTGTCACTTCTCGTCTAGTTTCTTTACCAACATCTGTTGCACCCTCAGACTTCAGCCCCCATCATGTCACATGAACTGCAGACTCTGCACCCGAGGAATTACGTGGATCTTGAGGCAGCTATGATTTATGTTGCAACACAAATTGCACTGTGAGTTATGCTGCCCTCAAAGACAAGGGATGCTGACAAAGGCACCTGTTGTCCAGATTCTTCCCTTCTCCCCAGGCCAGTCTCCCTCAAGGTCGAGTCATGGCCAGCATGGTTTAGGATTCAGGTCACAGGACTCTGCAAGTTGAAGGTATCAGGGACGGTTGCTCACCCAATTTTTCAAGATATTTTAAAGATGTTTTGTGTGCAGGAATAGGGGAATTTAAGTTAAAATTTGTAAAGACTAATAATAATGGTTAGAACTAGCCTGGCTCTCTAGTCTGAATGTCCTTGATAAGAACAGAAGTCATATAACAAATACTCAGCAAGTAAAAGATGAGACAGATTACCCATAACAAATACCCAGAAAGTAAAAGATGAGACAGATTACCCATGCACTGTAGTGATTTATCTTTTTTTAACTGTTCTTCTTAGTTGTTAGCACATGCCATTGTATATTAACAAAGTTGGCAAGGCAGACTAACAAAGGAATTCTCAGAATTTATACCATTCACTCTCACAGTAAATTCTTCAGTCTCCAGGAGCATAAATCTCTGTTGATGCCAATACTGGTGATGGGTTCAGATCAGTAAACAAGAGATGAACAACAGTCAGCCACACAGGAGAGCTAAATACTCTGTTTTAATGAATCATCTTCTCCCATTTTCTCCATCATTTATGGGAGCATTTAGTTCCCATCAGTCTGTCAATGAAGACAAATTTCTTTTTCATTTAATTGGCTTATATCTCACCTACATCACCTGGAATGTAACAAAAGTGAGATGATCTGGTGCAATGTTCCAGTACTAGCGTGGCCCTGTAAACCAACACCTCCCATTAAGGCCAGAAGAGCAAAGGAAGCAACATAGCCATCTGCTGGGTTTTTCCACACTGACACAGACCGAATCTTAGACTTCGATCCCCACCAGTGTCCTTTGGACTCCCCCCTTCATAATGTGCCGGTTGTTGCGATGCACAAAGACTCGTATCTTTGAGAGAAATCATAGGAAAAGGCGTGCCGTATTTGTTCAAAAATTAATTATTGATGTCAGTCAAACTCCTCAGCCTTGAAGGTGTGAAGGGGAAACGTTAAACCCGTGCAAAGGTCAGTTTTACTAAGACCTGCCTATTCAACAAAAGGAACTAAGGCAGAATGATGAATTGCCAACGAGTTCCTGTGTGTTCAAGCAAACGACAAAATAGTAACCTGTAAAACTGAACATTACAATACAGGAATCCAGCTTTGGGATATAATCTCCACTGAGAGTAAGTGGGAGGTTTTGCGAGTTGCAGATGAGACCTATTAATTCCTTCCTCTGTATCTTAATCTTAGGTTCAGTAACTGAGCACCAAATATGGAGAAACAAAAAATCATGAAAAGAAAGTAGAAGCTGCTGCCAGAAAAAAAAGGTGGTTCCTCAGCTATACACAAAAGTAAGAAGCAGAGGACATTTTTGCCAGACTAACTTTACTTTTGGTTAAAATGGATATCCAGATTCCTGTGGACTGAACGAGAAAATATTGGTGGCATATGGAAGGAAGAAGCAGCAAATGGACCTTCCATTGCTGCATACTGGAGTCTATCAATATGGAACCATTTGCTGAAGTGGGATAGAAAAGTACGCCTTCATGTATTATCCTTTTTTTTTCATAAATGGACCACTTGCAAAACAGGAAATCTCCTGAGGTCAAATATTTTCTTGAGCTACACTTAAAGATTAAGTGCAACTAAGCCAAGTAAATTACACAACCCCATATTGATATGGATAGAAGAGAAAAGGAATAAAAAATCAAAGTTTTGCCAATTATGTACTTCAAAGCCCTGAAACTAGCACTCTTCCCAGCCTCCCCCAGTTATTGGGATGAAGATTCTTTCATGAATCTGCTTTTTCTGCTGGAGCACTTTTTAAGAGAAGACTCAGAGGTTGAAGTAACACTCAGCCAGCTGCTGTGTTTGCGTATGATCTATAGTCTCAGCTCACAGAGAGTTTTAATGCAATGATTTTACAGCCCCAGAGCTCCCACACTTATTTGGATATGAACAGACACTCACTCACTTAGCAACTTGGAAACCTAAAGCAGGCCAGACACTTTTTGTTTAGGTCCTTAAAAGTTGTTCCCTCTATTTGCTTTCCTTAGTAATCCACCAGTGTTGAACATTTGGGACTCATCATCTGCTTTCTGATGACTATGAGGTACCTTATATTTTGAGCAAGCCCAGAAAATCTTCATGTATCACCCAGTGGGTTACCAGAGTATGTCAAAAGAACTCAGTGGACAGTGTCCTGAATCTCTGGCCACCCAGATTCACATGGGCAAGCTCTAACTGATTTGAATGGGATGTCACATCAGTTTCAATCTCTCCTCCATGGTTTTGGTATGTAGTTGCTAAAACTAACTTGATCTAAGACACCAGCTTACACCAATAGACTCAAAAAAGCCAGGAAGCATTCCATTTCCACCATAAAAATAAGTTTTTGAGATGCTTCTTGGAAATATGCATACATTTTAAAAATAAACCACACCAAAGAAAGCAAACAAAGCAAGAGGCTCTGCTAGTTTATCATACCAATTTCCCTTCAAAGCAAATTCAGACCTAGGACTTGGGCAATGTCTGCGCTAAATCTCGAGGTCTGCCGGCAGGGCAGTGATAGACAAAATTTCCTGGATGTCCAAAGAAAGAACTTCCAAGTACAGCTTCATGCAGGTCTATGGAGCTACTCTGCATCCCTCCCTAGAGCATGCAGACCTCAGTCTCCTCACACCATCCTGCAGTGCGTGTTCCAGCTGTGTGCACTGGGGGCGGGTGTACAATCGCATAACACACTCGGCACAGCCCTTGAGGGTGCTCTCTGCGTCCCTGGCTGACACAGGCAACAATCCCCAGGAGGCAGAGATGCTAATGCAAATACACGCCTGCAGGATATGAAGGAGAGTTGTGGGTACTCACGGCCTTGTTTTAAAGGGTCGGAGGCTATAAAAAGCAAGCAAAAAAAATCCTATCTGCATTGTGGTCTGCAGGCTTGGCCTGCCTGAAAGAGCTTACTGCATTGTGGCTAGACTCGGATTGCACACACGGGGGAATACTTGTATTTCAAATACTTCGCAGGTTCTGAAGATTATGAAGATCAGCTTTGTTCCGCTGCAGTAGTAAACAGCAGACCTGGCCGGACAGTTGCAAACGCAGCCGGGTAATGCCACTTCAACTTGGAGTTCATCACAGATAAGTCACCCGAATCAAATTTATTCACATGTGTTTTTGAAGACTTCAATTCTCAGCTGGAGCAGCCCACGCTCAGGACTGAAGTGCTGACACCCTCAGTGGATAGACAATTCAGCTGGCTACAAACACCAGCAACTACATTTGCATCTGTCATCACAAATATATTTCAGTTTTAGATGGGGGGAGAAAGGAAAACAAACACAACATTTTCTGGTTAAACAGAAACAGAGTACAGAATCACTGAGACTTTCTAAAGGGGAGTTTATTTAATTTATTCTTCTGTACACACAGCTAGTTTGCTAGGATATTATAACTCAACTCATTTCTCTGGTGACCCATGGCAACCTCTGGATCAAAAGGATTACTTGTGACTCATAACTTACCTTGGCTAGATATAAATATAGGGCTTTAGGTTAAGTAATCTAGGCCTTAATCAATAAAACATTTAAAGCGACAGTACAAGGAGGGATTTCAAAAGTTGTGCTATTGTAATGTTAACTCCTAATACCCGAGTTTCGGGGGCTCTCCTTTTCTGATTTTAAAGCAGATGCCCCAAATCAAGGATTTTCCATTTGTCTTGTGCATAAAAGTGCAGCTGCATACAGTTGGAACGTTCTCCTGTGCCATGGCAGACGTATGCTCATTTTTCCCCACAGGAAATCCAAGCAATTTCCCCTGTGTGGAATCCCACAATTGGGTGACCATAATTGCATACTTAATGAGCTTGTAATGAGTTTTAAGTGCGAGTTTCTTCAGATGTGGCCACCTAAATGGGTATCTAAGTCTCACTTTTGGGTGGTGAGGTTAAGAAAAATTGCGTGAAGGTCTTATTTCATATACTTAAATCGGACCATTTAAATGCCCAGTACTTGCTTAAGTGCCTGCATTTCAATATCACATCTTATGTGCAAATCAGCCAGCCCTCTGGGCTAACGTTGGCCACTAGAGGTTGGGAAAATACAAGTCAAATAAAATGTGACTCCTTTAAAAGAAGTCTGGAAGCTTTCCAAATAGTTACAATGATGTAAAGATTACGAAATTGTTTCTTCTCAGCCAGAAGAACCTGCAGGGTCATTCCTGGTTTCGGCCACGGTGGCTGGCTGAGGGAAGTGGTTGCCAGCCCATGATACCAACCCAAACACTGCGCATCCAGTGAGCAGAGGGGGAGCGTTGGACGGGATGCCCCGCTCTCATATTAATGCAGCTTCTACAACTCGTACCCTCTCCACTTCTGCTGAATGAATTCATGGGGGCTTGTTACAACACCTTGTTGTTCTGTATGGTGACACCAAAGGCCGTGGAGCTGCACGCACTGACAAGTTGGAGTCTTAGAAATACAACATTTTCTTGTGTTTGTAGCACAAGCTTAGCTAGTCTAGGGCAAGGAATGAGAGGCAGCCTGTTGCGACCTCACTAAGGTCCCCTTTAACATGCAGATGTCAAAAGTGACAGATCCCCATCAAACCATCCAGTAGTGATTTCCGATTGTACAGGCACCAATAGATTTAGACCTGATACCGAAAATTATTTTCTGACTGGGTAGGAAATTTAAATAATTATAAGAAGCTAGTTTTTTCTGTATTTTAGTATTATTGACTAGCTGGCACTTTACAAACAGATATAAACTATGCTGTCTGCTGTCCATAGTTTCACTGATTCCAGTGGAGAGTCTGGACTAATACATCTTCCTCAGAACTTGTGCAGTTCTGTACTTGTACAGTTTCTGAATATAGAGGAACCACTAGTTTCAGATATTAAATAGCTAATTTTTTTCCTTTCTGAAGGAAAGAGCCAAATTTGTATCTGGCTTTTATTCTTTCCCAGGGTAATGGAAAAGAGAAGATGAACTGCAGCCTTAAAAATCTGGCCATGAGTTCTTCAGTATGAATTATTTTATATAATTCATAGAGCAGGTGACATGATTTACATCAATATATACAGTTAAATTGTTCTATAGTGTAAACCATTAGCAAAGAGGGATGAAGGGCTTATGAAGAGGAGTGGAGAGACTACAGTGTTATGACAGATTGAAAAATTTCTGAACATGCAAGAAGACATCACATTGTTTCCATTGGAAGATACTTGTGTATGTTTCCTACAGCAACTATAAGATCTCCGGCCTGTGCACTGGAGACTATTCTTTGTTTGTTTTTATTATATACTAGAAATGTTTGTACAGAAAAGCAGGGCAGATCACACTTCAACTCCTGAAGTACAAGGGGGGTCCATTACGGAGGCATGTGTCAGAGGGATGTAACTCACCGTGAGCTGGTATCATCCAGTCTATATAGTCCATCCAAGTCCTCAACAGTGCAAGAAGCAAAAATTTTACAGCACAGGCTGGTTTTTGCAGAGATTTGAGGCACAGTTATCCAGTATCTCACCATTCTTAAATGAAGCAGATATGTTCTCAGCGTCAGCAAATTGGGCATCAAAGCCTGAGCTGCAAGGATACGAATGCCCTCAATTCAGGAAGGAAAAGAGAGCAAAGCCCACCTTCCCTCTACATGCGAGAGTTTACGAGTGTGGTGCTGCGTGGTCCAGGCTAAGAAGAACAGAAGCTGAGGTGGCATCCCTAGTTCCCAGTGGGTGGATTTGCTGCTGGAAGTTCCCACAGGAGGCTGTAGTTGGGGGAAGGGGCCACAAACTCACCAAAAGGTTTATGTTGAGAGGTTTATGCTGGAGAAAAAGGATGGGAATACAGTAGCACCAGGAAAGGAACGACAGAATGACTCCTTTGTTACTGACACAGACATCTTTGCCCTTTTCATCAGTTTAGTGGTCTGCTACGACTCCAGAGAAGGGAGCAGTTTCCAACCCAATACAGAGCTCTCATATCCTCTTCATCTTGATAGTGGCTTCAGGCTTACTTATTTGTTGTTTTCTGTCTGGGGCTGAAGATTCCTGAGAAAGATAAAAGAAAATCAATTAATCTCTCTACAATTCTTGCAACTGTATTTCAAGAAATATTCTTGTTTTCTAAAAGGTGTTTAGTTTTTCCCCTCCAGGGACCCATTTAACTTTCCTTTCTAATCTCTTCATGATCTGGAATGAGGTCTTTAGTAGTTCTGCTTGTTGTGAAACAGCTTTGGGAGATAACTCCTAGTCCATGTTAACCACACTTCAAATAATCTTTGTATAACTGTGATGCAAACCCATAATCTCCCAAAGTAGGTTTATAACCATTTTAACAACCGAGACTTAAGGAGGTTATTGCAGGATGGGCAGGGAGAGAGGGGTGAAGAACCGACCAAGGAAGCACAGTTCAGTTTGTCTTCCAAACAGCTCCGTATCTCTTACGGCTTTACAAGGATGAAGCGACTGGTGAACAAACAAGGAGGCTTAATCTCAAGTAAAGAAAGAGGTCCCGTTCTGACCAGCAGCCTTCTTCTGGAAGGTCATATAAGCACATACTTGTTTCTTTGCATTAAGACAGATGCTTGAATTTCATAGGACTCAACACCTTCTAACGTAAATGAAACGTACCCTTGGGATAATGAATATACCAACCTCTGACGCCCGCACGCACACACACAGAGCAGCTGTGTCCTGTCCTTGGGGACACCAGTGGTGAGTGAAAGGACAGGGAAAAACTTTGTACTCGAAGACTGGAGAATATATTGCATTAAACTCTTCCTTAGACAAAGTCTGCCTCTGACTGCCCTCTTCGGGCTTGCCTTTTGGTAAAAGAAACACTGCACACATCAAGGACAGAAAATAGATTGGGATTTAAAAACAAGGTGATTTCAACATCCCTTCAAGTAAGTGTCCCGAGAATGCAGCAAAGCACAGAGTAACATACAGGGGAAGAGCTTCTAGAATAAGACAGAAGCCTCTAAATATCTTTTTTCGACTCCTTTTTGTTTTCTCAATTGCTTTTAATTAAGCCTCACTTGGTTTGGGGAGCCAGCCAAATGTGGAGAACAAGAAAGAAAGCAAGAAACCCAACTCCTCAAACCTTTGCTCACTAGCTGAATTTTCACAGCTTTAAAATACAGTCTTCCTCCGTGGGGGCATAACACTCTGGTCTAAACCTGCTTATGAGAATTTATTATCCCCGTGTGCAAGTCTTTGAAACCATGATTTTAACGGTAATAATTTCTAAGCAGTGAAATTCATGAGAGGTTGTAATATAATGCCAAGTCTATCCTATTATGGTTTTAATTGGAATATACATTTTATGTGTTATTAGAGAAACGTTACTGTCCTTCTTATGCTTAATACTATATGAATAGCTAAAGCCCTCTAATGACCGTGTAATTTATTGTCCCTATAGTTATGGCATTAAGCTACAAGTCACCTAATACTTGCAAACATTGTAAACTCCAATTACAGCTACACCAGTGATCCTTCTGTCAACTGAGCTAAAAATGACTGAATGATAAGGTTAAGCACGGAGCCACGTAATGCAGTTATCTGGAGCTCAGCACCTGTACTACAGAGAAATGTCCAATAAACTATGGTTAAATAGTTTTACTTTGTTGTCAGATATAGGTATAGCAAATACAACCAGCTTCCAGAACGATGCTGATCACTCTGAATCCACCAATCTTTCATGTATTTGTCAGCTTTAACCTAATTTACTGCTAACAGTCAATCGCTGATTCTCAAGAACTTGAGAGATTTCGCAGGCACCAGACAGAATGCTGCCAAGCCCTACAGAAATCTTGGAATTTCATGAAAAATTGCCCACAGTTTTCATGTAAGTTGGGGGATTCTCTTCAAATATCCATAGCTATTTTTAAAAGTACCAAACTAGCTAACAACCAGGAAAAAAAAAAAAAAAAGCAGAATGGAAGCCCTCAGACATGATAACCTGATGAGATATGATGAGATATGGCTGATGTCGGAATTTACAATCTTGATTCTTCTGAACAGGATGGGTGTAATTCTAAACTGTGGACCAGAAGAACAGCAAGCTACATGCACGAACCGAATCACCTCCACACAAGGTTTGTTATCAGCACAAAAAGCTCTTCAAGACCATTAATAATTTAATCTTCAGCACGTTTTTTCTTTTTCTTTGCTCAGAAAAGGGGTGGGTGGAAACAAAAGGGCTATCTAGACTGATCCCCTTTCTGAGCAGTTTTGCACCCTGTAATTTTTAAGAGGTTTCCACACACCTAACCTTAGAGCTAGCTAAGCAGAGCTGAAATTCAATTTCACAAGTAACCAAGGAGTCCAGGCGGGCTCCCAGAAAGACAGGGCACCTTAGAAAGTTCATTGCATTCAGGTACTTTGCACTTTACTGCCCAGGTACCACACCTGGGTGATGGTCACTGTAATTTCTGGTGAAGCTGTTAATGAAACACAAATGCACATTCCGTTTCTGTGCAGTAAAACCTTTCCTAAACAATCTATTTTATATATTCCTGAGATGTGCTGTTAGACCGAGGGGGATTTTATCCACAGTATTAAGTTTCATTTCCTTTTTAAAAGTGGAGGCGTGTGAGAATTAGCACTTCATTCATTGACGATATCATGTTTACCTGCAGAGTCACTCATACTGCCCAGTGTGCTATTTAGCATGTGCTTTACAAAACTGTAGTGTGCAAAAATACCATAAAACCCCATGTTGTTCTGGTTTATTTCCTATAAAAGACACAGATTATATGTGTGCGTATATATATTCCTGCAAACTGTAATTTGTATTTGTTTGGAGGGTTTTAAGCCACACAAGAGGCTAAAGTTAAAGAGAATCTCAGCACTAGTTGCACTGAGGATACTAGTTAGCAGTAATTGTCTCCTGGATAATCCATGATGTCTGTGTAATTCCTACGGCTAAACATTCCTTTCAATAGAATACATGTAGAAAATCAAGTGCATAAAATGGATAAATCACCTTTCCTCACTCATGATTTGTGACTGCTCACTTAAGCCACCTAACATTTCTGCAGCCCGAGGGTGGACTAAAACTTGTCAAAGAGGAAAATGCAAATTATGCATTTCAACTACACATTTCTAAAAGGAATGAGCATTCAAGCTACATTTTGTGACACATTTGAGATTTGTGTGGCTTCATACATTTCCCATGACCACGCAAATATTCATGAAGAATTAATAACATGGTCCTGCTCTTAGCAAGTTCCATTCATTCTTATTTGTATCTGGCTATAATCAGCACTGAGACCCCAAATATTGGGTGACTGCATTTGATTCTTGAGTTCTTTTCTTTTTGTTTATGTCAAAGCAAATTAGCTGGAAGGAGCCTGACGAGGAAATCGAGCAAACTGTGGAAGGTCGAGAGGGCATTCCACTGAAATGTAATATAATAAGTACAATTTAAACAATGACAAATCCCATTCACCTCTTTTGTTTTCCTGAAATGTTTAGAATTATTTTAACCACCTTTTTAATAAATAAAATTGTTCTATTAGTTTGTCATACATTTGGATTTCATTAATTTTAGAACATTTTCCAAGCATCTAAAATTAAACAGATGTCATCAAGCTCATTTAGACCTCAAATAACCCTTGCAACAAAGTCAATTATTCAAGGGTCAGCTGGAAGTTGGAATTTTATAATAAAGTTAAAGAGTTAAAAAAGAGAATGAAGAAGAAGAAAAAGAAGAAACAATGCCAATTCCCTGTCCACGCAATTATTAGTGAAACAGCTCAAGTTCTGTTTTATTATGGGGGGAAAGGGTGGAGCCCAAGAGTGAAAGTTCAGGAAGGCTGGTTTATTCCCTGAATGCCCCAAGTGTTCCTCTTCCTCTGGTGATGAGTCAAAAAATCCTTCTTCTGGCTTTCCAGCTCTATCGTGGAGATGGATAAGAGGACAAAGGTTTGGGTTTGTTCTGAAAATTCATCCTGTTCGTCAGAGAAATTTCCAAAACACCATGATCATGTCTGCAAAAGCGCAATGCAAGGGAACACAATGGAATGGACAAAGGCAAAACCTGGGAGTCCTGACTACGATCCCATACTCTAAACAACACTTCCACCTACTGTAAGAATGAAGGGGATTAATTTTGCCTTGTAAGAAAATGTGTGGGAGAGATTTTAGGCCGCGGAGAAGGTTTGCAACTCTGCTAAAAGATTTCCACCCTCTCGGCTAGGACTTAGCTTCATGAGCAGCTGAGCTGGTGTTTGTCACAAATGGGGAGGCAGGTCTGGAAGAGGAGAGCTGGGGGAGAGGCTGACATTGAGCCATGGCAAGGACAGGTTGGAAACTGACTGGAGAACGTGCTGCAGGAGCGTCCCCCTGCAGAGATCTCAGGGCAGGGCGTGCGATGCTGAGCCAGTACAAGATGCTTGGGAGGAATAAATGGCTTGTGTCAGCCCCATAGGAAGGAAAGCTTAAAAACATGGCAGAAAGCCAATTGCTGTCCCCTCTCCCCCACCTCGCCAAAGAGCGAACCAGGTTCTCAGCTCTAGCGCAAGCCTCTCCAGATTTCCAGGGGTGTGTCTGAGATCAGACACCAAAAATCCAACCATTGTGATTTCTTCCCTGAAAATTAGGAGCTGGGTTTTTCTTTTCTGAGCAGGAGGGAAAATGAAAATTGCTTTTCCTTTGTAACCTGAGAGGCTTAGCTGAGTTCTCCTGCCAGACTGCAAAGATCTGCAGTGGCCCCTGCCCTAAACTATACCATCCTACTTGGCTGCCAGGATTGCTAAATCAAGACCTACAAAAATGAATAATGTATTGTATGAAAACTATTTTACCATAACTTTAAAATGCTGCTGCTAGAGGCTGAAGATCTCTCTGAAATATTATCAAGTGCAACAGAACAGGAATAGAAAGCTAATATCTGAAAAGAAATTTAATCATTGTCCTCTGAAAATCACGGTTTAGCTTTTCCTTTTCCTTTTTTTTTTAAATTTTGCAGATATGATAGCTGTAACTCTCCATCTGACCTGCATTAACTTTCTAAAAATTATAACATTATAAACAGTTTCTTTATTGTCTTGACCTATTTTATGTCTGCTCTCGCCTCCTATGCGGTTGTATCCTGGGGTCTCAGTTAGTTGAGCAGACCTGCTGGTGTGCTACTTTGGGAATGAGGCTGATGGCTCAAGTCATGCAGGACATTCCCAGAGAGGCACCACAGCCCAGCAGAGCTTCTGTCCACAGAAAGTTTATCCCTAACATGAAAAGAGAAAAGAATGTGGCAAACTCAGTGATAAATTCACACTGATGAGCAACGAGAAGCCCCTTGAAGAACCCGGGCTGTTCTGAGCACAGGGGAGGGTTCTCCACTTTGAAGATCCTTCCAGACCAGTGTCAGGGCTCTGGCTTCCAGCCAGCTGAGCTCCCACAGGGATCAGCAGCCTAAACAGCCAGGAGTAAATCACAGTGCAGAGGGATGTAGAATTAGCAGAGAGCTCTCCAAAGCAGCCACGTTCCTGCAGAACCTCTCGGGCAGAATGAGGACCCTGAGCATCCCAAGACTCCTTCCCAGCAGCTGAGAGGGTGGGGGGTCTCCCTTGTTGTCTGGCTTCCACCTACTCTGGCCTTGGGACCCCAGGCTTGGGTCTGGGCTCAGGTTTGAAAAGTCAAGGGACCCAAAGTGATGACATCAAGAATGAGCTGATGTAATCCCCCTGCCAGGGCTTTCCTGACAGGTTCAGGCAGACAACGGCTGAGATCTTCCTCACCAGAGTAGATTACAGCCAGCGCTGCTGCTGGGCTGTGGGTATTTCAGATTGACTCAGCCACACAGCTACAATGGAAAGTCAAAACACCACAGGATAATAATTGCCTCTTTCAGGCTGCTCCTTCGTCATGCAAATGCAGAGGGGGAAGAGAAAAGCCACATCTGTGGACTTTTTACCCCTGAGGCTAAAGAGAAGGAGAGATTTAAGGAAGATTTAACGGATGGGGTCCTCCGTGTCCGTGGTGGCTGTGCCAGGCTGCGAAGCTGCACGGGAGCTTTTCTGTTGCGAGCCAAGCCGAGCACAGCAGATCACGAGCCTCGGTCGCTGCGTCCAATGCCAGAGTCAGAGGAGAGTTTGCTTAGCACAGCTCTGGTCAAGTTATCAACCCTTTGCTTGTAAATAACCTCAGATAACAGATGGCAGTAAACCAACGACTGCTGTGAATTTGCACTGAGTTTTCCTAGCAATAAGATTCCCAGACCTGCCAGGAGTTTGTTTCAGTTAACGCAGCAGATGCTGCTGCAATGAGAAATGCGTTGCACTAACTTCAGCCTTCACAGAAAGCAAACACGCCTCTTTGGATTTTAGTTTACTCAAAGTAGGGGGTTCTTTTGGATTGTTTTCTTACATTTTCCTCCCCCTTTTACTTAGTGCTTTCCAGGTTTAAAAAACAAAGGCTGCTCATGGTGGAGGAGCAATAACGGCTTTCATATTTAATAACTCTTAAATCTTGTTCAACATGTGGCAATTGTTAGGTAGATTTGAGCTGCAATTAAAGAGGCACCCTTCTTTCTCTTCAGCAACAATATAGGCTCTTAATCCGACTAAAACCATCATATTTTAAGAGCTGAGATCATCCTGAGGCAAATGGTATCAAACTTAACATGGATCTGTTTTTCATAGGGAAGTTTAAAAGTTAAAGTTCACTTTCCTAAAAGTCTTCCATTAAAGGGACGGCAGCTCTGAGCCTTCTTTTCAAGTATCCACAGGTACCTCTATCATACAAACAACATCTGGGGGACGGAGGGGAGAGGATAATTACTGAAATTCCTTTGTGAAGTCCCTTTTTCTTTAAGAGCCTGAGTTGGGACTCTAAATAGAAGCGAGATGAGGGGGTTTTGCTGCCTGATTATAGATTTGACTGCTGATAAAAGTGCTATTTGTGTGACTCAGTGCTCAACAGGTCTGATGTGGATAACTGATAAAGGCTGTGAAAGACAGGAATAAACAGTGATAAAACAACCAAGCCCAGTTTGCCTTCGAACCAAAACACATGTTTAATAAAACCTGCATGGTTGACGGGGAGACCTTTTTGTTTCCTTCTGTGGTGCCAAGGCGGCTGTAAATATCCACAAGGCATCTGGTCTTGAACCCAGTTTGCACAGTCACTGCATTGGTGGGCTGTGGTCAGGACTCGAGGCTCCTCTTTATTTTTCAGTTTTTGGGTATACAATTCATTTTTTTTCAACTGCAGCATAAGGAAATACCTTCTAGAGGACCAGAGGCCGGTAGCAGGGCTGAAAGCTCATAGCGATGGCGATGGACACAGCAGGGTCAAATAAATGTGTCGATAAAGGGAAAATACTTCCTTCCCAGTCTTGTCCATATTTCACACCCAAATTCCCCTTTGCACCTCAGAGCATTAGTTTACGTGCCTCATATTCCTGTTTTCCCATGATAGCTCCTGCTCCCTAATCAGCTGCTATTCCTAATGCCTTACTCTCCCTTCTTCTTCCTCCGTTTCTCACAGACCTTATGCTCCAGAGCAAAATTAACAAAAGACATGAGCCCTTGCTCTGATTTACAGCCTTCATCTGTGCAAAGGTAAGAAAGCTGCCGTGACAGCAGCGGTGTCTTTCAGAGGATCTGTACCAAGAGGTATCTATTAATATCCACTAGTCATGCTGCTAAACCCCTACGTCCTCCTTTGAAAAGGTAATCCTGTATTGTAAAGGCTCAGCAAATGAGAACACCAAGGGACTTCCCCCATCTGTAATACCTGCAAATGACTCGAATGAAAATACCTCCACACACTATCAAAGTTTTGTGGAGGGCACAAAATTGGAGAGGGAACAAATAACGAGGAACAAGGGATTTGAATCCACTGGTTGCCTGGACCAGTGAATGGAAAATGCAGTTTAATGTACAGAAACATAAAATAATAAGTCTGGGGCCAGCAAACCAGACAGAAGGATATTATACTGAATGGTGATGCATCATATTGACCAGTGAAGGGATTTAGAGGTCACTGCAGAAAAATCCTTGAAGCCTTCAACTTGGCATACAGCTAAAATGAGAATAACTCCGGGAAAGCAGCACAGCAGTGGAGGCAAAGGGAAGGGACACAGCCTTCCTCCGCTGTCGGTGCAGCCAAACAGCACTGGGACTCTGCTCTAATTGGCACGATACCTTCTCCTGTGTAGCATCATGCAGAAACACTCGAGTTACCCTTTCGCTGTGTACCCCAGCTCCTGTCTCAGCACAGCCTAATGTCTTGCCCTTCAAAGGACATGGGGAGAAAGGCAGCCCAAGGTGTTCTCTTCTTGCTGGGAAGGCTGTGCAGGTTCACCCCTGCTGATGCTGGCTAGCGGGAATGGAAGAATCCAAATCCCTGGCTCATTTACTCATCTGCTTGCTCTTTGCTTTTGGCACCGACAAGCAAGAAAAGCCGAAGCAGCAAAAGCTGGGGCTCCTGTGGGTGCACCAGGTTTGCCTGTCTGAGCACAGAACAGCCACCCGACTCCTGCAGCCACCCGAGGGACTGAGAACCTGCATGTCCGTACCCATGTACCTTACCAACAGGTTTGTGATGACCTGGCAGAGATAATGTGGAATAGCGAAGGGCGGGAGAGAAGCAGCGAAGGTGATAAGGCAATTAATTTTCTTCCCCATGTCCCTAATGAGCAGTCTCATTTAGTTATTTACCCTCTCCTTCCAGAGTGCTTCGTGCCTCTTTCTTCACAGCTTTCCTGCAAAAATAGCAACCAAAAGAAATTTTACCATCTGCTCCCCTCTCAGACGATTCTTTGTTTGAACTGATACCTTCCCTCACTCCTTCTTCTGTAACTGTAAATAAAAATAAACAACTTTTAAGCTTTTTGAGCCGGACTGCTGGTGAACTGCAGGTAAAGGACTCACAAGCTCATTAACAACATCCTTGGAGTATCGTAGTACCCATGGGTGATAACCTGGGGCACCGAAGCGAATATGTAGTTATACACGATGGAAAACGGTGAGGAAATTTAGCATCAGTCTGAATCTGTAGTTCACACGCATACACTCAGCCTTCTAAGAAGGATTTCTCAGAAGGACCAGGTGGGGAAGCATTTTCTCGGTTCTTGCCTTGCTGGGTAAACGCATTACCTCTGCCGGCTGCTCTTAAGTTAATTCTGGTTTTTCCCACCTGGGGGAGCAGCAGAGGTTCAAAGCCAGCCTGCCAGCGCAGAGCCTTCCTCCAGGAGAGGTCCAGACAGGTACGGCAGGGTAAATACCTTCGGGCTTATGATGAGCATCCAGAGGATGCAAGCCCGAGGAGAAGTCCTCCCTCCTCTCCTGTCCCTCTGCAATCCATTCCTCTCTTCTCCTCCCTCCCTCCCACCACTTCTGCCTTCCCACAGCTCTCCCAAACCCTGCGGAGGACAGAGCTGGGAAGGCTGGTGAGGAGCAAAGAGGGGCTCATCCTGCTGCCCAGCAGGCACGTGCTGCAGCTCCTGTGTGGCAGAGGTGCCCACGTCCAGCCAGGCAGGCTGAGGACCACCAGCCAGACGGGGATCTTGCTCGAGACGCGACATCTGGCAGTCACTGGCACTCTGCTCTTCGGCTGGTCTGCCTCTGGCTTTTTCCTTGTACAAATGGATGGATAATCTGGATGGGCTCCAGCTGAATTAGTGTACACGTGATGCTCAAAACGAACTTGATGATAGAAATACATTACTGACCTGTTATGATGCCTAAAATACAGGACCTGGAATTGCTTCCAAGACCCCGGTCCAGATGCCTGTCCTGGCTGTCTCCCAACTCCCAGGGCAGATGAGGCAGATGTCAGATCCGCTTTCTTGCCCTGCTCCCGTGTTTCCATGGGGGGAAAAATAAATAGGGGCACAGGCCCGAAACCACAACAAAGCCCTAAAACACTGAGTCAGCCAGGGATCCCAGCGCAGAGACTTGCCCACAGCCAAAGCGAAGCCCCGGTGCAACCCCCAAGGTCCAGATTATACCACGCACATTGCATGGAAGTTATAATGCACACCAGCTGATAGCCTGTCGGTTTGCTCTATGACAACTTCTTATTGAATAAATAAGATTTTCGTGCTGTCTGTACATTTCCTTTTCAGAGGCAGAATGACTTGCCTCCTGCACAAGCATCAAGGAAAATAAAATATTGTTTGGTGCCATAATACCCCACCTCTGCCACCTGCCTCAGTTGATACCTTCTTTCTGCTACTCACCATATTTTAAATGTGTACAAACCAGCTAAATTCAAGTTTCCTTCCTTTTTGCTTGTTTTCCCCATTCAGCAAAGGCTTGTGTCTCCAGCCCTTCGCCGTGAATCTCTCTTTTCCAAAGCAGGCTTTAAAACAGGAATCGACACAGAAAAATGAGTCTGAATGCAATCTGTTTTGCTCAACTTTGAGAGATTTTCTAAAAGAACAATCAGAAAAAAACTTAGGAGCATGCAGCTATTTTCTGTGCCTACTGCTGGTCCCATCAAGAGCTTAAAAAACAGTCCTTAAAGTGCTTTATTGTCTTGATGAACTCACTGCAATAGTAAAGATGAGCTGTTCTAGCTCTTGCTTCTCCATTAGTGTACAAACTGTTAAAAGACAAGAAAAACTACAATAATAAACATGAGCGAGCTTGCTGCAGCTGTGCTTGTCAGCTCCAGACATTAGTGTGGCTAATTCCGATTGGGAACAGTTCCTTGGCTTGGTGATAAATTAATCCCAACTCTGATAGTATGTAAAGATTTCTCTACACATAAGCCGAAAGAAAACTTCCCAAACTGCTTACAAAATCCCTTTTACAGTTATTTTGGTGACTACACACCAAAATATTTAGTCTGTGTATCTTTTTTGGATACGGTGCAATCTATTTTTTACTTTGATTAAATGATATTAGACTAGGATAGGCTTCACCTAAAAGAAAAAATATTGCACACAGGCTTGCACTGAAATTGCAGAAGGATGAGGTACAACTGATGGGGGTTATGCCTGTTTTCCTGAAGATAAGCCGCAACTGCTTTATAGCAGAAAAGCAGTGCCATTGAACCTCTTCTGAGAACAGCCTGAATTTTATTTCAGATTGCTCTTTCTGGAAAAAAAACATAGACTGTTAAAAGCAGAAAACATAGTGCTGTTCGCTGTTTTTTTTTATTTTTTTTTCCCATCCATGCTTCTTCAGCTGTTGGCAGAAGGACGTGACCCAGGAGACAAGAAGACCTGCTGGCTAGATGAAAATCCCCAGGGCAATGATTCAGCTTGACGGGTGCCTTGGAGAGACACCACGATAAGGATGCTGAGGAAGCAGGATCCTGGACAACTGGGCATCTCCTGCCACCCAGGCTGCGTCCTGCCTTCCGCCGGCTCTCTAATCCGTGTGCTTTCTCCCCGACGTCCAAACCCACACAACCGCATTCGTTTCGCAGTTGATTTTGGTCACGCTCCTGCAGGAGCTGTGGGTTTCAGGAAGCTGTTCACCTGGGCAGTTTCATCTCAGCCCCGATGAATAGCTTCGCTCTGGAATAACAAATATAAACAGAGGGAAGGCTGCTCGCCACAAGGATTCCTTTATGCTGCACCGTGAATTGTTGGCCAGTGGCCATTTAACATTGAAAGGCAAGAGCCACCTGAGTCAGGTGTGTTTAAAGTTCATATTGACTCCTGCCCACCACTATTTGCATGATGGACAACATCAGAGGAAGGTGCACTTAGTCATTAATTTTTGCCTGACACAGGGAACAGAGATGAAAAGGAGCCCTTTTCTTCCAGGCACAGCTTTTGTTTTCCAGTGTGATCAGTCAACTACCAGATCTGCGTCACCCAACGCGGGGCAAACCCAGGTCTAGGGTGCCGGGGACGTTTTGAGGTGCCCTCCTGTCCCGGCAGCCCACACCTGGTGGGACCCCCATGTTCCTCTGGTCCCCTTCTCTCTGCCCCTTGCTGCCTGCTGACCTTGCTGGATGTTAAGATCCTCTCACCCTCATACAATGCGGCTTCCTGGGAATGGATTAGAAAGCAAGCTGTGTGGTATATTTATTATGACCATGACTTTCATGGAGAAAACTGTGACTTCGAGCGGGTTTTGTAGATTTTGTAACCCCAGCCAGCCTGCTACTGACTCCTTCACGAATTTTTACAGCTTTGGCTCTCTTCATGAGCGGTGTAGTAGAGAACACAGCTTTTTAATGGATTAAGTTATTAGTTACGTATTACCAAAGGGTGTAACGTTCTTTATGTTGTAAAATAAAGTCCGTTTGTCTTCTCTCCATTTCCCACAGCACATAGTGCGAGATACAGCGCACCATTGTCGGTCTTCTCTCTGAAGTTGGCCATGGGGAGTTTTGGGTCGCAGTTGCAGTAGTTGCTGCGGGTGCAGGGTATCGGAGCGGCTGCAACACTTAGAAAACCCATCCCGTGTGAGAATCCCCTTCCCATTGAAAAGGGGAGACCACAGGTGGGAGAGTGCCAGGCATGTCTCAGTCGAGAGAGCTGGTATGTGCCACTGGAGGATTTATAAGGTTCCTTACTGGGAAATTTTTATGGGCAGGGAGCAAAATTAGGATGCCTGCGCAAACTAGTGTACCTCTCCAGTGATCGAAACTTATCTTCCATCTTCCATACCCTCCCCAAGTGGGATGAATTTGCAGTGTTTGGCTGCAAACTTGGCAGTGGCCTTTGTGCGGATGTCGTGGAGGGCAGAATGTGCTCGATTAGTAGAAATACCATCTGTGTGTTTGGTTCAGATGAGCACAGTGTTTTAGAAAAAAAAACATTTTGCTTATATAAGGACTAGCAGCGTAGCCAAAATCTGCAGCACGTAATTGGTTTTCTCAAACAATTATTGGTGCGCAGCCAGTATCTGTTAGTTTTCTGCAGAACAATGAATAAACTACGGTGCAGAGACAACTGGCCGCTCTGTGCACTAATGTCAGACAAAAAAACCTTGTGCTCTAAATGCCTTAAACTAATTTATCTCCAGTTAAAAAATAAAGGCAGGCAGGAAAAAGCCATTTAAATTCTGTTTAAAACCACTCAGAATATGTTTTAAATTCATTATCTGTTGGAGCAGGGATATAAATCCAGACCGTCTTCATAGGCTTCGTAGCTTTCTTGTGTAACTGATGCAGCCTTAGGATTTTTGGGGGTTTTGTATTTTTCCTGACCTAAAACATCCTGTTTTGTCTAATAATAATTGAACAGTTAAGCAAAACCTTATTTCTTTATGCGGTAAAGTTAAGGGAAGGGTTCTTTCAGCCCTCCTACAGCCTCTCTCCCACTATCACAAACAGAAAAAGCAAAGCTCAGAGACCTGCAGGCAAGGGATGTTCTTACGGCTGTTGTCCATCTGTAACACGTGGGATCTTTAGGGACTGACTCTTACACGTCATCTGTCACTTGGAGACTAAAACGCAACAAACAACAAAAAAAAAAACCAGGGATATTTTCTCCCAAACCGTCCCAGGCCTGATCCTGCGAACATTTACTACAGAGCTTTGTTGGGATTATTCCCCCGAGCAGTCAGACATCAGTCCCACAGACCCTTCGGTGTGCATTTAGCATCGCACATCTCGGTGTTTGAAATTCCAAGGAGGGGCTGCTCACCTGCCCGAGGTTTCCATGTGAGTTAAAGCCTGTCCCAGCTCAGGGCACCGAGCGTTTTCAAGAACCGCCCCTTGCACTTGGAAGGAATCCGCCTAAATATTTACATCTATTTTGCTCCTATAGTAACAAGAATATTGCGGCGCCTGATCCATATTCTAGCACGACGCCATCGATTTCAATGAGCACGTCGTTCGCCAAGAAGGGTGGGTGGTTTGTGGGGGACGTGATGCCAGCGTCTGGCGCTTGGAGAAAAAAAGCACGGGGAGGTAAGGGGGGGAGAGAAAAGGAGGTATTCGCAAAGCTGGGGGCCAGAGAGCACCTCGTGTCCATCCCCCCACTACAGCCCTGTCGAGGGAGCTGGACATCCCAGTGAAGAGGGAAGGGTTAGGAAAAATTAAAATCGGTCCCCATTAGTTCTTGTGACTGCTCTTTTCAGGAAAGACAGGCTTTTGCCTAAGGAGATAAGTAAATTCCCCTGCTCCCTCCTAATTCTGCCCTGATTTAAATTAATTTGGAGTTTTACCCGGCATCATCAATTGCAGTTTTCATTCTGGATTTGAAGAGGGGAACAGTTATCCTCAATATTTCCAGATTTGCTGCGGTAAATCTTGTATCTCTGCTAAGGGAAATTTTGCCTGGACCTGATGGTAAAATCTGATCTTTGCTAGATTTTGTCATGAAGTAGAGTGAGAAGCAGGGAGAGGTATTTGAGGAAAATGCCTCATTTCTTTGTGAACATTTCTCTGTGAAAATTCTGAGGATTAAGCTTTGTGTTTGTTATAAAGTTAGGTAAACTTCACAAAAATAATCTTCCTTCTTTATTTCAAGTTTAAGAAAAGTTAATTTCTGAACTTACCTCTCCCATACCTTAGTTCCCTTGATGACTGACACAGTGGAAACAAGGAATGGTATGCAAACATTGTGGGGAAAAAAAAAAAAGGGAAGAAAATAATTTCTTAAATCGTATTTGCACAAAGAAACCAAATCAGCTTTACTTTCCAACAGTAAATGATAAGAATAAATCTCTCAGGGGCAGACTGACATAAAAAAAAATTTAAAAAAAGAAGTCATCTAGTAAAGTGATTCAAGAAAATTGTATTTTATGCTCACCAAAGACAAAGCTTTTGAAGCAACCAGTATTGAATTACTCAGTGAGCTCTGATCCTACAGTCCTAATACAAGATTTGTCCTGCAGTAGCAGTGCAGAATCTAGTCCATCATTCTCAGAGGTACTAAACCCCCTTCCTTTTATATAGGTTGTTACAGATCTTCTTTCTACATAAAATTTCATGCTTTTATAAAAGTGAATTCCAAAGCAAATGTAACTCTTCAGAGTCACCATTACCCAGGGTTTTATTGCCAGGCTTGTTAACTCCACTGGTAAACATCAGCTCCAGCCACTCCGCTCGGTCTCAACCCTTCTGCAGCGGCTGGAGAGATTTATTTTCCAAAAAACGCCAAGAACATGCTGCTCACTAAGTCACTCCCTCAGTGAAACTCTGGGGAAAAAAGTCTTCTGGTTTGGTGGCCTTATCTGGCATTTTACAGGTGTAAGGGAGAGCACCGAGAGCCCCACAGTTGCTTAACAAGGGAGGTTTTTTGGCTTTGCCGGAAGATAATTGCTCCAGTAGTGAGCTGCCGTTAATCCCGAGCTGTGTGCTTGGTGCTGACCTGCAGCCCTGCTGTTTACATCAGGGGGATTTTTAGGGCCAAATTTTGCAGTTAATTGTGGCAGCGTAAATCTGGATTCCTAAATCTCCCTCCCAGGGTGTGGAGCTCCTCCAGGTTTGATGGCGAAATTCAGGGTCGACCCTCGCGGCCGCCGAAATCGTCAAGCCTCGCAGCGAAACACAGGAAAGACCCGGGCTAGGCCCTCTCCCAAATTTCCTAAAGGCAATAAATGGGAGCAATTAGGGGCTCCGCTTGCTCGGAGGAGCAGGGGTTGCCTTATCTCCTCCCGCCGCAAGCCTTAGGACCGCCGAGCCTGGGTGGTATGGGGAGGTGTCACGGTTAGAGGGGCTGTGGAGGGGATTAATACCGCTGTGAGCTACATTATGTCCTGTCAGAAATCTTTGCAAAAAGAGCAGAGGCTGGAACTGCAAGCTTTCAGCTTTAAGCCCTGAACTTGGGGCTATACAGCGAGATTAAAGCATCAGTCTTTTAATGTTTTCCCCGTCAAGAAGAGAGAAATCTCAATGCATTTAAAGGCATCCCATTTTGTAATTACCAACTGAGTCGAGAGACCGACTCGATGTCAGGGTTTAACTGTGTTCCCCCTTTCCGCTCCCTAAAGTGCTCCAGCAGCTGCCGAGCGAGGGGCTAAAAACCCTCAGCAAAAAGGCAACAGCCCCGGGGGTTCACAACCTGAGGTTCAGGTTCCCCCCAAAGCCCTGAGACCAAGCCTCGCTGCCGATACGGAGCATTCAGGCTTCGGCAGAGGGAACCAAATTATAGAAAAGCGCCGCAGAAAAATCCCAACATCAAGGTCTTTGCTGGAGGAAAGCATAGATTAAATCGCTCGGTTGCTGTGAAGTGCAACGAGAAACCGGCAGAGAGCGAAGAGATGAAATAATTCTTTAGGAAGAGAGAGGGTTTATTAGCCCTGTGGAATTTCCCAGTTTGTTGGTAAATCTGTTCCAGCGGCTTCAGCTCTGCTGTCGCCTGCTGCGAACGGTGTGGAGATGGGAATGCTTTGGCCGTGAATAATTTATTCAACAGAAATGCAAATTCTGCACTAAATCCTGTAGTGACAATCACAAATTTGACCCGCACACGGAAAGAAGCACAGAGAATACAGGTTAGCTGGGTTGTTTTCAGTAATTTTTCCACCTAAATCAAATGCATTTACCCTTACCTGTGCACAGGGAAGCACAGTGTCCATCTCCCCAGGCTCACGTTTGGAACAGAACCGTGTCGCTGATGTGCTCTGGATCAGCTCAATCTTTATTTAACATTCAGAAAAGAAGGCACTTTGGAAAAAAATATAGCCATGATTTTAGAAGGCTTGGATCAGGTCCTTTTTTTTTTCTATAGGCAGTTGCTATCCTCCATAATGTATAATTATTCAGCACTAAATCTGCCATTATAGAATTACAGAAAGGGCAATTATCAGCCACACTGAAAGTACCTGGTAACGCTGGCAGGCTGATATTTAAATTTTTACCAGGAAACAGATGAAAGCAACTTCAACCAGAGCGAAGCATACAGGCTAAAGCCAGAATATTGTATCGTAATTTTCTGTTCAAGAAACTATAGAGGGAACAAAGGACAGAAGTGGAGCAATGATTTCCCCTTTCTCACGCTTGCAGAAGCAGCCTCTTTTATTTCCAACGTACGCATGCAGAATATACGCACAATTTTCTTTTGTGCATAAAATTTAAGGCATCTCTAGGAGGCTGGGTTTAAGACAAAAACAGAGGAATAATGAATCAAAAAATATAAAACGAAAAGAAAAGACTTTTTTTCCTAAAGGCAAACTAGCTTTGTTAGTGGATATCGCGTTTTAAACATGTGTGTTGAGAAGTTAAAGCCGATGGAGCTTGTATGTTATAAATGTGTATCGAAGATCAAAATAATCGTAGATTTTTTGAACCAATTCTTCTTAACTTACCCTGACAAGTGGGCACGATGTCTTCAGTGAAATTACTCGTGTAGGTAACACACACAGGCGCTGCACATGGAACTTTCCACAAGCACCTGATATTATTTGAGAAATTGTAACACATTTAGAGGATTTTAACCTGAATTCCATGTGCACACTCCCACGTGAATCTGAGCATGCCTTCTGTTTCAGCAGTGTGTGAAAACGGCTCCGAAATGCTGGAAAACCGACTGCCTTAAATTATTTTGTCACGTCGCTATCAGAAAGTGCTTTCCCTTGCTCCCGTCAGGGTTCATGCCCCGTTGACTTCAATGGCAACAGGAACAGCCAAAAATACACAAGTATTTGTCATGTGTTACAGCCTACAGAAGTCACCAGGAAAGGTTGCCTGTGCTGTTTCTGTAGGGGGAAAAAAAAATCTGTAATTAAAAACAACAAATAAACGTTCTAATTTCAACAAATATTTTTCATCACCAAAAAACATGCAAAAAACCAATACATGAAAAATTAGTTGAGAGGTTTAATTAAGCAAACAGTTAAAGATGCCCACACTGCCAAGTCCTTTTATGTTATTGCTATTTATTTTTCTCAAAGACAAACCTTTGTTTTCCAAAGGTTTATCTTGTGGAAAATCATTGCCTTAAACTAATTTTCCTTTCATCAAATGTAATTTAAACCACTGAATATACTGTTGTACAATGATGTGCTGTGTGTTATTTCAGAAATAAAAAGCCTCTTCCTTGGGTATTTTTGTTCTTTAAGTACCAGTTTCAATAAAGCAGGGAGATTTATTTAAAGAGAAATTTTCCTCCTGAGAGAAAACTGTTTGAAAATCCCCACTTAGGCATCGAGTCTTTGTCTGTCGCAGCATCTTGCAGTTACTAAAGGAGTTTAATAAAGTAAAAGAAAGGGGCTATAAAGCCTAAAGATGCTTTAAATGTGTACCCTCGCCAGGTTTTTGCAAGACTGGCTTGATCCCAAATGAGAAATTTGGGACAGTTGTAATTTTTAAATTTGTAGGACAGAGCTACTTCATTTTTCTCACTCTTTTCCTGTTTGGTTTGTTGTGGGATTTTTTTTTTTAGTGACTTTTTCAGCCTGTTTTTTGCAATAAAGGGGCACCTGGTGACTCCGAGAAACTCTGCAGCAGTTCGAGCTCCTGCTTCTTTGCAGGATCAGGGGTTTTAATGAGCTCTCAGCAGCCTGATCCCGTTAACACTCTCTCAAGTAAGTAACCAGCTTTGGTGATATTGCTTACATGACCGGAATTACTAGTTAAATTAAAAATTAACTCCAGCCTTTTGGAGTGATCTTCGGTATGAAGTTGAACTTTGCACGTCTCTTTTAAAAAAAGCAACAATAAGAGAGAAGTAGGGATCACCCTTGTAAAAGTCAAAGGGGGTGAAACCAGCCCATCTGAGCACAAATTATATCAAGAACTTACAAAAATTTAAAAAGGAGAGGTGGCCTTTCTGGAAATATTTAAGCTATCCCATGGCGGTGTAACAGTTTACACCCCTGCGATGCAATTTTTCAGTCAGATTTTGTAGAAAACTGACTTCAACTCTCTTAAAATCTATAGAGATGCTTCCCGGGGCATTTGAAAGGACCTTCCATAGGGATGTTTTTCTCTGGAGAAGGGGTTTATTTTTTGGATGTGGTTCTGAGTTCCTCTCTCAAGTTGCTTTGTGAGGGATCAGTCCTGCATCCACAGCCATGAACTGTGCCCAGGGTCAGCAATTTGCACGCAAAATTCTCCTTATACATAACTACAGTCTGTAAGATCAGACCTTTTATTGAAGCTTGCTTTAAAAGGAGCCACGGAAGGGTTGTACATAAAACTGAAGAAATCGATTTAAAGAACTAACCTGCTTCCTTTGGAAACAAATAAGAGCCCGAGCACGTGGAGCCAGGAAACTATATGTGACCACCAAAATTGGAGACTCAAAAGACATACCAGGGTGGCATTTCCTACCTTGCGAAGCCGCTTTCCCCTCGATGCGGCTCTACAAATACAATAGTGCATTGATTGGATCTTAAACTCTCCAGACTTCAATAAATTTGAAGGTGTATGCAGCTCAAACTGAAGCGAGGGACACACGGAGTGTTAGTCCTTCTCAAAATAATAATTTAATAGCTCTCCAAAAAGTATAGTGGTTTAGGAAAGGCAACCCAGATGGGAACATATAAAATAAAGCTATAAAATTTCCTTCAAATGTATTTTAATCATTGTTAAATATTTACATTTAATAAGCACTAGCTTTTATTGCAAGAGAGATGTAATTACACTTATCATTCATGGAAAAATGGAGTTTTAATAGCCTGTACATTGATTCGCTAAGATGAAATAGCGTCCTAAAAATATGTCGCCGGCTCTCCCCTGGGAATATGTTCCATATGTGAATGCAAAACAGATGAGGATTTTTTTATCAATGCACAAACTATATCAACTTTATTTCTCATTGTCTCTGTTACATTTAACATAAATCTTTACCTCTGATGTTTTGCTAATTAGAAGCGCCTTATCAGGCTTTTACAACCCTTACTAATAAGGTTATTTATTTAGTAAACACTAACAGGAGGAGTAGTAGCACCTTGATATTGACTCTGGGGAAGCTGTTGGCTGAGGTTACGGCCCCTCACAATTTTATCAATAATTTGTGGCCACGTTTGATGTGTCAGAGAAAAACCAAGCTGCTCAAAGGGACTGCGCCCCTCTGCGGAGCTGTGCCTCTGCCTTGCCAAGCCGGAGCTGCAGAGGAGAAAAGGAAAAGTCACGTAGGCTCAACGAATCTGCAAAAATTATCCATCATTTTTATGCTATTATTATTCATCCTTCTTTCTTTCCTTCTTTCTTGTTTCTCTCCTTTTTCTTTCTCTTTTTTCTTTCTTTCTTTTTCTTTTTCCTTCTCTTTCTCTTTTTCTTTTTATTTCTTCATTTTCTTTCCTTTTCCTTTTCTCTTTTTTCTCCTGGTTTTACTCGCACCCTCTTGCATGAATGCCCATGGCTTTAGCACTCCTAAGCCAAGTTTTGCAGGTAGCAGCAACCTTCTTGAGAATTAAATTGATTAAAACAAACATACCCCAAAGGGATCTATGTTTCTAGTGCAAATGTGCCTCTTCTGCCACTACATGGTCCCAGACTCTCATGGTAAACAAAAATCTTCATCCTTTGCTCTAGCCCTGTAAGAATCGAGTTGAGGCACAAAAATGCAGTGCATGTGAACGTATTAGTTACGCTGCAATCACAAATACCCACCGCTTCTTGCTACTGGGGTGTTTGCTCTAAGCTTGTGCCTGCAAATAAACTATTTGCCCTTGCACAATGCTGTGCACACGGGGATCCTGACCATATCCAGCATTTCTGGATAGCTACGGAATATCTTTTTACCAGAGCTTGCTGTAGCCTGTGCCATAAAGCTGTGCTATACCCAAGCGTGACACTAGATAGGTAAGTGCTGGATCTCGGCGTGCAGCGCTGCTTCAGCTCGTTGTAAGGTACCATAGCTTGAAATATTAAACAGAATGGACTTGTGTTCACTCTTAAACGAAGGTTAATTGTCCCTGTAGCCATTGTGCACATGTGCTAGCTATTACAGCCTTGTTTTCTACACCCAAGCGCGACACTAGATAGGTAAATGCTGGATCTCGGCATGCAGTGCTGCTTCAGCTCGTTGTAAGGTACCATCGCTTGGAAATATTAAACAAAATGGACTTGTGTTCACTCTTAAACGAAGGTTAATTGTCCCTGTAGCCATTGTGCACATGTGCTAGCTATTACAGCCTTGTTTTCTACATGTTCCAATAGTGGCTGTTGCAGTGAATTGGGGGACTGCTGCCAGGAAATGTCCTTCTCTAAATGACATAATTAGGGTATGGGGGAGCCCAGTGGAAGCAGATTAGGGGCATCACCGCTGTTCTTGATGCAAGCAACAATTTGAAGCACATAAGCAAACACTTAGACCATGCGGATGATTTAATATTGATTAAACTCTGATATCTGAGACTCTGTGGAAGGCAGGTACAGCATGCTGGAAGGAAAACAAAGCACTGACTTCACATTCTGCATTAGTTAAAAAATGAAGTGTTTTCATTGACCTCACTGACCAGAAATCGAAAAAAATGTACCATTATCCAAACCAAAGCAATTGGCTTTACTAATTAAAATTGCTGGACTGCTTGATAAAATTAAATGGTGGATGGTTCAGTAAACTCAAAACTACACTTTCTGTTGTATTTCAGTATCCTTGGTTTCTCTTGAACTGCCCAGTGGATTGGGTATAGCCACAGATAAGGTGAACCTCGGACATGCCTGCCAAGCTGTGCCCACCCCTTTGCCAGGAAAAGCCCAGAATGCTCAGGATCTGCATTTAGTCATTGACACTCAGGTGCCCTTTGCTACCTGAGGCTGCTCTCTCACCTGTTCCCATCCCCGACAACCCCACAACGCAGCAGGACACGAGTTGTTGGTGCTGCTACTCCAGGTAAGGTGGGTCTGGAAGCAGCTGAGGCTGCACTAATGTGCCAAGGAGCTCGGTGTCCAAAGGCTCTGGTTTCTTGTTTCTTATATGTTTTGATCTTGAAGCCTCTCACCACCCTAATTGCAGCACCTGTTTTGCAAATACTTCACTAATTACTTTACGTCCCACTGGCAGCAGGGGAAGGGCTGTGCGTGGATCCTGGGAGAGCAGCAGAGCAGATTCCTTCTTCTGTTCTTCTCCATGCCTTCTCCCAAGGCTGAGAGCACAGAGCACTGCATTTCCACACTCTGCCCCAAAACAGCGTTTGATGTAAAGGCAGAAACAGAGCAGACTGTCAGGAGAGCTGGCAAGCTCTTCTGCTTCCTGCAAGCTCCACCACCAGCTCCAGCTGCTCGAGCTTTCAAGGTGTGAAGACAAATTCCTTAGCCTGGGGAAGGTGTTGAGATCTTGACCAAAGTTCTCCAGTCACCAACAGCATTTTTTCTTATCTACATCCTGCTAAGCAGAGTGTCTCGGACAAGAAAACCCATCTCCCATTGATCCAGGCAGTGAGGAAGAGAAAATTGGGCGCAAGTGCAGCAGCATCTTTGGTGCAGGCAAGCAGAGCTACAGTAAGTGGCCAAGGAGATTAATTCCCCTGTGAATCGTTACTTTTCTCAGCATCTTCATCACATTCCTGGACAAAAACCATGTTCTTGTAGCTTCTCCACCCTTGATTTCACAGGAGGAGGGAAATGGAAAAGCAGCTATAACATCCTTGGCAGATGCTGGTTTACAGTAGTTCAGTAATTCCAGCATCTCAGTGGTGAGATGGCTGAACCCCTTCACTTTTGCCTGGGCAGCAGCCAGACTTGTAGGGTTCAGCCCGGGTTTCCTCCTGCCCGATGTCAGCAGGGTGGACGCTTTCCAGAATTCCTTTGGCCAGCGCAGGGGAGCAAACGGTGGGAATCCCACCACGAAGGAGCCAGTGCCTACATCACTCCAGTCTGTATCAAATGCCATCAAATGCTGGCAAGATTGGAGTTGAAAAATCACGGTCGAATTCAGCAAAGAGCGTTTTTGCAGTCTGCTTTGCCCCAGCTCTGCTCACCACTTTTTCCAGATTCCTGTTGGGTCGCAGCAGTGAGATGCCTGCCGTGCTCTGTACGCAGGAAAATGACTTGTGTGATTGCAGTGAAGCAGGATGTAACCAGCCTTGCGAAACGCAGAGCAATAAGGCACAAATAATACCCAGTGCACCCTTCAAAATACTCTCAGTGCTTCCCTTTCTCCACAGCTCCCACGGTACAACCCTTCCTTCCAGGGGACTTCTAGCTCTCTCACTACAGTCTATCTCCAGCCTCAAAGCTCTGGTGCATTTGGCTGCTTTCCCTCTATACCATATGCCATCTATCTTAATTGAATACAGCAGCGTGTCAATGCCTTATCTGACAGAGAGCTGTAACACTGAAAACCCTGGAATAGATTTGTTCTACGTGATCTGTGAATATCTCCACCCCTCAGCTCCTTGCTCAGGCTTGGGAAGCTGGGAGGAGAGTGCCTCAGGAATGAAAGGAGTGTGCAGGGAAAATAAAATAACAGAGAATTCTCTTGAGGGGAAAGAACTATATAAGCAATCTTAAGGGATTAATTGTCAAATAGAATAATATTTACCACTGCAATCAATGCGACCCTGGTCATGGAAAAAGCTGATGGTCAAACCTACGGGAGTTTCTGCAAAGAGCTTGCATAAGACACGAAATACTTTATTCAGCTTGGTAACAGACTCAGCTGAAAACTAATAGATGCAATTTTATGCTTCATGTGATTCCTATCTCTTTTCGCATGTCTGTGTGATTTCCTCATCCCTACAGGAACTTAAGGATTGTTTTGAAGGATGCTCTGTAAGCAAAGTCCTGCAGGTGACGGCATAGGGAGCCTAACCAGCGCCTGCCTGCAAAAGCTGGCGTGGGTTTGAGCAATTCTGCACACAGATCTAAGTGGGAATTACCATAGAACGAAAGCCAGAAATCGTTCAGCCTCACTATGATGGTGATTGTTGCATTTGATCACTGAACTGTTGAGTCAAACCTTCACTAAGCAGGGAGCTGTGGTGCAAACCCTGGCGGAGCTGCTCGCAGAGAGAGCGGTGCTGTGTCTGTGTCTGCATCTGCAACTTTTACTGAGTTTTTATTATTTCATTTTTCATTTCTGTGATATTTATTGTTCTCATGAGATGTGTTCAAAGCAGCGAATCAAAATATCCTTTTCTGGCGAAGTAAATCTCCCAGAGCTTAATTCATCATTTTGAAGTAATACAAAGCTTAAATTTGTCTTTGCCGGAGCTGCATACTAAGTACTCAAGCATAAATAAAGAAAATATAAATAAAATGGGCCTGAATCTATTTTGCTGTGTTATTAAAATTCCATTGTTTGTTCTGCGGGAAAAGACCTCCCAAAATGACAGTGGTAATCTGGGCAAAAAGCAGATTGTTGCCAAAGGGTTCAGCTCTTAAAGGGGGGAAGCATTTTAATAACTGCCAAGGAAAATATTTTCATTCATGAGTTCACCCAGCCTAAACATGCATCTAATCCTCCCAAACTGACAGTTCAAAAAGGCAACCACAGTTGAGACAGGCAAAGTGTTCAGTTCAAAGGCAAAAAAAAAAAAAAAAAGAAAAAAAGAAAAGGACCTGGGGATTATTAGCATTATCACTTTATCACGAAATGACCATCAGCTCTGGAAGCTCACAGCTCCGCCTCCCCTTCCGAAACCCAGGGACTCTGTCCCCATCATGTTGCTAAAAGGGCATCAAAGTCTTCCTCAGTGATTCACAGCAGTGAGGAGAGCATTAGGACTTGCCCTCATCTGAAAATGTAAAGACTGACACCAACGGGAGCAAAGTGCCCTGAATTTGCAGAATAGGAATAAATTGGGAACCCAAAATTGTGCCCCTGGTCAAGAAGCCTTTGTTCCTGAAATACTCATTGCACAGACTGAAAAATAAAAAAATTCCACACTTGCTAGATATGTAAATCTTAGTGTATTTAGCAAAAGAAACCGTCAGTCTCCCTATTTTACAGACGTTAGAGTAGGGAATAATAAGTGTCTTGCCCATGGCCGTGAGGGACAGCAGTAGCAGAGCCATGAAGCAAGTAACCAGCCCTCTAGAAAAAAAAAATGCAGCAGGTTTAAAGTGAGTCTCTGGGAAACACAAGCCTTCCTAAGAAATTGGGATGATAGGTTTCCTTTGTTTGTTTCATTTTGTTTGGGAGAGCTGATTTTGGTTTTGGCTTCCTTCCCTCAGCCTTGCCAGCCCGCTGTGAACCACTGGCCCTCCCACCAGTCAACCCAATTCTCCCTCGTCTTGCTGATACCTGTGGTCCCAGTCAGACGAATGTGACAGAGCTGTAGAGGTCTCACAGATGCTGAGTTCTCAAAAATTCTGCAAAAGTACACGTAAGAGACTTTACAGCATGAGGGAAGACTGAAATGTGAGTTACTTCAAAATATCCGCGTGGAGATTAATGAATATCCCAACTGGTGGGAAATAAAAAGAACATGGAGAGGTAGGTACAGAGCAATCCAACCAAGAAAGGGACAAGCTGATGTCAAAAGCATCATCGTCTCCTGAACTGTTTGATACTGAAGTCCACAGCTGCTCACCCTCGCAGCGGAGACACCAGGCATGGGAGTCCCAGGGAAAGTGAAGAGTGAGAGCTACATTGTCCCTCCTCCATCCCCTAAAAACAGCTACTTCCCACTGCTCGGGGGATGCAGGCAGCCAGGGACAAACAGTGAGGCTGAGCTGCTCCAGCCTCTTCTCCTGGTTGAGACTCACCAGGGCTCTGCAGACCTTCACCTGGGACCTCGCTGGCGCAGCAGCCAGCAGAGGGGGCGGAAGAGCCGGACCCATGACTGTTGCTGGAGACATCTCTCCAATCTGGAACTGTAAAATACATCAGAGCAGCAGAAATATCTCCCTGTCCGGTTGCGAGAGGAGCAACTCCCTCAATGAATTGCTCTGTCTCCTGAACGGGCTCTTCCAGGTCCCACACCGGCTGAAAGCAAACAGCCCGTGCAAGAGCATCTGCAGCGATACGTGTATGACCAGCTGCAGGCTGGGATTTTTTGGCATTTATCCTTAAATGAAGTTTTCCTGAGGAAAAAAAAAACAAAAAACCTTCCCAAGTTCAAACCACAACAATGCATGCTTTAAATATTGGCAAACTTTTTAAATGGCTGGCGAGCCCACAAAGCCGTCAGCTGAGCAGCGGCTGCAGCTCCTTCCTGCGATTCGCTGCTGGACTGCACCCACCCCTCTCAAGGCTCAGCTCTGCCTTCTGTCTGTAGAAATTAAAAAAAAAAGTGAAAAGCGAGCGAGCATTTTCAACCGACCCTCCGCCCCTTTGCAGAGCAGCCAAGCTCCATCACTCCCTTCCCCACCGCAGCAAGAGCCGAGCCTGTAGCTCGGATGCAGGTTTTCCCTTGGCCTCGGTGTGAGATCTCTTTTGGAACACTGACTGCACCAGGGGCCACGTCCAGCACAAGTCACAAGAGCAGATGAGGTGACCATTGAGCAACTCACTGTTCTGTGCTTTGAACTTGGCCAAGTGTTGCAGGTCAGTCCTTTGGGAAGACATCTTCCCTGAAACCCAAGTCCTAGCAAAAAGCTCTTTCCTCCGGGAGAAGAGGATGAGACTTCAGGTTCATCTGAACACCAGCATCTCTCCTGCAAACCCATGCACTGTGAGCCAAGACCTCTGCTCGCTCGTGGCTGAGCACAACATCCGTGGGAGTCAGGGAGAAGACTCTCGTTGACAGTGACAACAAAACAGGTCCCAATGCAAAAGCACATTCATGAACGTGATGTCATCTTGATGCAGCAAATTATCATCTCTGGTGCTGAATCCAAACCCATTTCTCTGGTTTGCCTCTCAAAAAAGAAATAAAATAAAATCCAGACCAAGCAGCAGACATCTAACAACAAGAACGCTGTTCCCAGCTGCACTGTCCCTCATGTTTCTGAAACCGCTTTTATTTATTTATTTTATTGCCTGTTTAACACAGACAATTATCTTCCTCTCCTATGAGCCTTAGTGTTCTTTTGTCTGTTGTATTTGCATATGTTGGTAACGATTTATTCTAGAGAATTGATGGAAGGATATCTCCAAAAAGTGGAACTGCAACTCCATGTGTGAGAGCCCTTGCTGACGTGAGCAGCTGGGTGCCCCGTACCTGAGCATCCTGCTACCTGGCTGCTTGCCCCTTCCACTAGAAAGGATAACTGGAGCTTTGAAAGAGCCAAGTGAATAATTGCACGATGTGTCAAATGTTTAGTTTGTTTGAAAACATACCTGAAACGCACACACACAGAGCTTCTGGAGCAAGCTGTAGAGCATCACCTGCTGCACCCAGGAAAACCACCCTCTTACAGTGAGACGGCATTCACACTGCTAAGCAGGCATGTGCAGAATGCACACGTTACTCCCCAGCTCAAGGCCTTAAGCCTCTTATTATGTAACTGCTGGGGGGGGTTCCACTATTTGAAAGTTAATTCAGATGACAACAGGATTAGCTACTACAGAGCTCCTTAACCGAACGCTCGCAACCTCATGACGGGTGACTGCTGGGCTGCTTCTTGGCAGGATTCCTGTTCTCACCAGTCACATTTGATACAGATGAATGTTATTTTGACTGCCTTGATGCTTTAACCGAATATTATGATAGTATCAGATGATCTGTTGCCTAAGACAAGTTGTAACAAGGGAATACTTAGAGGAGCAACCCACGTATCAACACCAAGAGTGATACTCGATTTGGTAAACTGTAGGACATGCTTATAGTGAAAACTTAAAACTGGATAAACAGAGGGGAACACAGCATCCTCTGCTAGATCCTGGGGCTTGAGTCAAGTCACTTCAGTACAGATCTAAATTGGGCTCAGTATTATCTTTCCTGTATCAATTTTATCTTCACGTAGGTTTGTGGTTATTAGCATTTGGTAAATCAGCCAGATTTCCTACATTTTCAAGGAAAATTATGTGGTAGTTGAGAAATTTTTCTTCCTTCATGCCATTTGACTGAAAGTTTCTATAGCACTGAACAGAAGATCAGAGCTGCCTATTCACAGCCTTGAAGAGGCTCATAGATTAAGCAAGTAGAAGATCTATAAACTGCAACTCTAGAGGTCTGGCATGGATTCCCAAGATTTCCTATCAATTTCCCATTAATGTGGGTCAATTGCTTGATTTTATTGAACCTCAGATTCCAATTGTAATTTTTTTCTGTTTAAATTACTAGCTGTTGTGTAGAAACAACCTTTCTTGACATATCTAGGCAATGCAGACACAGCAGGGCTTCCCTTGGGCCCCTCACTGTTGCTATAATAAAGCCCATAATAATTGCAACATGATTCAATTAAATAATCTACCTGGTGTGTTCGGCCATTGAGTGACAGACCTTTGGGGGAGTCAAAGCTTTGAGCACAAGCACAAAGTCCTTCTCAGATCCTTGGCAAACCTGGCCCTCGCACCTACATGCAGAAATCCAATTCATTTCAAAGAAGCTGCTGTAAGTTTTTCCTTCCCTTTCCACATCTCCACTTTATTGACCCAGTGAGATGTTTTGGCAAGAGCAGAGATGACCAGAGATTGCTCAGGCAAGATGAATGTTGAGATGGGCACTGTTATGACCACAAGCCATCTCCAGTGCCACCATCATCCTGTAAAAACAGAGTTGTGCTCCTAGAATAATAAAAAAAAGAGCATTTGGCATCTGATTATTCTTAGTGAGTCTCTCTAACTCTCATAGAGTATCCAGTCACTTGAATCATAGAACCATAGAATCATGGAATTATAGAATCATAGAACAATTCAGGTTGGAAAAGACCCTTGGGATCATCGAGTCCAACCATTAACCCTACACTACAAGATCGCCCCTAAACCATATCACCCAACACCCCATCTAAAAGACACTTGAACACATCCCGGGATGGTGACTCAACCCCCTCCCTAGGCAGTCTGTTCCAGGGTCT